>NC_067151.1:64863123-65070623 GCF_903995435.1 Acomys russatus
GCACAGTCCACGGGAGCATCACGCCCGCACTCCTTAGGGGCTGCGCACAGTCCACGGGAGCATCACGCCCGCACTCCTTAGGGGCTGCGCACAGTCCACGGGAGCATCACGCCCGCACTCCTTAGGGATAAATCCCAAGGCAAAACCATAAGTGAAATGAAAAATAAAGACAGCTTGTCTCCTCCAAAATTTACTAATCCCAGAGTAATGGCCCCAGTTAGATGGTTCACATCAAATTCCATACAAAGAACCCAAAAGAGTATGATAAGTTTGTTCAAGAAAAACCAAAGGCGAATAACGCCCTAAGTGGATTCCAAAAGGACACAAACAGCTGGATGAAATAAGGAAGTTGGTACTGGGTATAAACGTGACGTTCAATAAAGAAATAGAAAAGAAAAACCAGCGAAATGATTCTGGAAATGAAAGTTTTAGTGGAAGCCTCACCCCAACAGCATGGCTTATGGGGAGGATAAATTATTAGAGTTTGAAGACAAAGCAAAGGAAGTAATGTATTCAGTGACGGACAATAACGTGATTTTGTTGTTGTTGGTTTTGTTGTTGTTGTTGTTGTGTTTATACAGAACACACAAAAGCTTTGAAACACCATGAAAAGACTAAATCTAACCCTGAGCATAGTACAAAATGAGCTTCATGACAAAGGCATAGAATATATTTTCAATAATATTATAATATCATAGCAAACATTTTTCTAAGCCTAGACAAGGAGACAGCCATTGAGGTACAAAAGCCATAATGTGTATCAAATAAAATCAGAAAAGAAATTCTCAACTTCATAATATAGTTAAAACACTAAGTACACAGAACAAAGAAAGTGTGTCAAGAGCTGCAAGAGAGAAACACCATGTGGCAGACAGAGGCAGGCCTTTCAAAGTAACAACTGCCTCAAAATAAATAAATAAATAACAACTGCCTCTAATATAAACTTAAAAAGCCACAAAACAATGTGTTTCAGGCTTTGAAAGATTAAAAATGGCAGCACAAGCTTCTAAACTCACTAAAACTGTCATAAGAACAATGCCCGTGAT
Organism: Acomys russatus; assembly: GCF_903995435.1. Taxonomy (NCBI): domain Eukaryota; kingdom Metazoa; phylum Chordata; class Mammalia; order Rodentia; family Muridae; genus Acomys; species Acomys russatus. The sequence continues at coordinate 64,864,170 of NC_067151.1, forward strand.
AAAAAGCAAGCTGAGAGAATCCATGACCACTAAGCCAGCTCTACAGAGGAGACCAAGACTGATACCTGTGACAGGAAGGCAAGGAAAAGCATAGCTAAGAGGTTACAAGGAAAAATGAAGACACTAGGAAAGAAGTTAACCAAGTGAGGATCAAGAAAATACCAAACATTACAAACGTCAACATAATTACAAGAAGTGATTCACACTTTTTAAATAAAGATCTGTTTATTTATTTATTTATTTTGGTTTTTTGAGATAGGGTTTCTTTATGTAGCCTTGGCTGTCCTTGACTCACTTTGTAGACCAGGCTGGCCTCAAACTCACAGCGATCCACCTGCCTCTGCTTCCCGAGTGCTGGGAATAAAGGCATGTGCCAACACACCTGGCAAAGATTTATTTATTTATTACATATACATGTTCTGCCTTCACATACACCTACACACCAGAAGAGGGCACCAGATCTCATTATAAATGGTTGTGAGTGCTGGAAATTGAACTCAGGACCTTTGGAAGAGCAACCAGTGCTCTTAACCTCTGAACCATCTCTCTAGCCCCTTGATTCACACTTCTAAGTAATAACTCTGACTATTAATAATCTCAATTTTCTAAGCAAAAGATACAGACTAATATATTGAATTAAAAGATATGATCTCTCAGGGAGGCAGAAGCAAGTGGGCCTCTGTGAGTTCAAGGCCAGCCTGGTCTACAAAGTGAGTCCAGGACATCCAAGGCTACACAGAGAAACCTTGTCTCAAAAAACAAAAAACAAAAACAAAAAAAACAGATAAAGAAGGTCCCTTTGTATTTGCTAATAAAAACAGCATGTTAAGAGTACATTAAAATTAATTCTAAATACATGCTCATTAACGGTTTACCTGCCAGGCGTGTTGGCACATGCTTTTAATCCCAGCACTCAGGAGGGGGAGGCAGGTGGATCACTGTGAGTTCAAGGCCAGCTTGGTCTACAAAGTGAGTCCAGGACAGTCAAGGCTACACAGAGAAACACTGTCTCTCGAAAAACAAAACAAAACAAAACAAAGGCTCACCCAAGTCTACACAATAAATAGTACTGGATAGAAAGTTGCAGTAATCATAACACACATTAGTGATTTCAATGCCCTGCTATCACTCAGAGATCATCCTGACCAAAAAAAAAAAAAAAAAAAAGAGAGAAACATCAGAGTTAAATGACACAGACATGCACATCTACAGAACAGTCCATCCAAATACTGCAGAATAGACATTTTTTTTTCTGCAGCTCATCAAAAGAGATCATATGTTAGGACACAAAATAGTCTCAAAATATACACTGGAGTAAAGCTTGAAAAACACAGAAAATTCACAAAGTCATGGAAATTAAACAACACATTCACGAATGCAGAGTAACTCAATAAGAAATTAAGAAGGAAATAAAAAAGTTTCTTGAACTGAATGAAAATGAAATCACAAAGCCATGGGATGCAATGAACAGTGTCCTAAGGGGGAGCCTCAGGGTTATAAATGCTTATGTTTTTTAAAAAAAAAATCACAACAGCCCTAAACAACTAGCTTAATGCTGTACCATAGGAACTTGGGTAAATATGAACAAGCAATACACATAGAGAAATACTTATGATCAGAGCAGAAATTAATGAAATAGAAGTTTTTTTTCCTTAGTACAAAGAATTGTAAAGATAAACAAGATGGAAACGTGACTAGCTGAAGTCGACAAGAGAGAGCAATGACACAAGCCAATAAAAGCAGTGGTAAAATGGATACATTACCCGGATACTAATTAAGTGTCTTTTGTAAACCGTAAGGACACACCTGAAAAATTTATGTTCTACTTTGCCTATGAAAAACATGAACGAAATGCATGAATTTCTAAAGGCATATTACACACCAAACTTAAACCAAGATGTGATAAACCATTTAAACAGATACACAACATGCAACAAGATCGAAGAACGAATTAATAAAAACTCCCAACTAAAAGAAACCCAGCCTGGAAGAGTTCATTACAGAATTCTCTGAAGACTTTAAAGGGCTAGCGCTAATCTTCTCAAGTTATTCCACAAAATAGTGAAGAAAGGAAATCTTCCAAAGCTCCATTTATATGAGACCAAGATTATTACCCTGAGGCCAAAACCAAACAACAATACAACAAAATAGAAACTGCAGGCCAGTCTTCCTGATGAACACACATTAAACAATTCTCTTCAGAATACTTTCAAACTGAGTTCAAGCATGTACTAAAATATTAATTATGGGCTTGTGAGGTGGCTCAGCAGGTAAAAATACCTGCTGTCTAGACTGAAAACTCGAGTTTGAGCCTTAGGAGCCACAGGATGGAAAAGAGAATTGATTCTTTGAACAAGTCGTTCTATGACCGCCACACATGTTGTGGCACATGGGCACAAACACATGCCTCCCCAACACATACACACATGTACAAGCGCAATATATATATAAATAAGATGCAACTTCTTTTTCATGAGCAAGTTGACTTCATTCCAAAGTTGCAGAAATAATTCAACATGCAAAAAAACCAAAATATAATACATTATGTAAATGGACTTGAGGAGAAATCACATAATCATATCAATAGATGAAGAAAAAGCCTTTCCCTCGGGAGGCAGAGGCAGAGGCAGGCAGATCTTTGTGAGTTCGAGGCCAGCCTGGTCTACAAAGTGAGTGCAGGACAGCCAAGGCTACACAGAGAAACCCTTTCTTGAAAAACCAAAAGAAAAAATAAAAAGCCTTTGACAAAATCCAACATTCCCTCATGACAAAACTATAAAGAGACTAGAAACAAAAAGAACACATCTCAAATAATGAAGGCCGCGTGTGACAGACCTACAGCCAACATCATGTTACATAAAAAAGTTAAAATTATTTCCATTTGGATAAGGAACAAGGCTGTGCACTCTGCGTTGCTATTCTGTATACTTACTGAAGTCTTGATTATAGTGCTAAGGCAAGGGAAGAAAATAAAAGAAATAGGAAGGAAATCACCAAAGTATCCCAATTTGTACACGACAGGGTATGTGGTGGTTTGAATAGGTCAGGCCTCCACCAGCTCACGTGTTTGAACCGTTGGCCCATTTAGTGGCACTATTAGAAGGCGTGGTGTTGGCGGAGTAGGCGCGCCCTTGGTGGAAGAAGTGTGTCACTGTGGAAGCAGGCTTTGAAGTCTTATAGATGCTCAAGCCATGCCCAAAGCAGCACCCAGTGTAACACATGGTCCTTTCTGCTGCCCATGGGTCAAGAGGTAGAACTCTTGCCTCCTTCTCCGGCAACATGTCTGCCTGGATGCTGCTGTGCTTCCCACCACGGTGGTTATGGATTAAACGTCTGAACTGTAAGCCAGCCCCAATTCAGCATTTTCCTTTATAAGAGTTGCCGTGGCTATGGTGCATCTTCACAGCAATGGAAACCCTAAGTAAGACAAGGCACTATACTGAAGACCTTAAAGACTACACTGGAAAACTCTTAGAGCCAATCAACACTTTCAGCAAAGAGGCAGGATAAGAAATTGACACACAAAGATCAGTGGCCTTCCGAGACGCCTGTGGCGAACGCACTGAGGAAGAAATCAGAGAGACAATCCCATGCAGAATAGCTTCAAGCAAGCCTAGGCTAGGAAGTGAAAGATTGCTACCGTGCAAAGTTTAAGATACTGAAGGAGGAAACCGAGGAAGGCACTGGTTACTGAAGAAGAGACTTCCAAGGCTCATGGATTAGAACACAGGAGCTTTCAGAGAGCCAAAGCCAAACCTGAGCAGTAAGAGTAATGCTGGAGTTATCGCTTTACCTGATTTTCAAATTATACTATGAGGCATAGTAATAAAAACATCATGGTATTGGTGCAAAACCAGATATGTAACTCAATGGAATAGAACAAGGAATCCGAGTATAATCCTACTTAGCTGTAGCCACCTTTTTTTTTTTTTTTTAAGCCACACACTGGAGAGAAGACAGCCTGTTCACCAAATGGTGCTGGGGAAATTGGGTATCGACGGGTAGAGTAAACCTGTATCTTTATCTCTCACCTTGCTTAAAAATCAACTCCAAACAGATCAAAGACTTTGAGGCAAGACACTAAACTGTGAAATCACTAGAGGGAAAAATGGGGGGAAACACTTCAAGATATAGAGGCAGGTAAAGACTTTACAAATAAAATCTCAGTCACTCAGAAAACAACTCTATTTGTTGCAGGTTCCCCCCCCCCCCTTGGGCCCCAAGCTCCTAGAATAAATAAAGACTCATGAGACTCAAAAATATATTTACAAATACCTAGGCCATATAGCTAGGCTCTTCTCAGACTATCTCATAACTTAAAATAACCCATTTATTCTAATCTACATTCTGCCACATGGCTGGTTACCTGTGCTCAGGGACCATGCGTCATCTTCACAGATGAATCTTTTTGTTTGTTTGTTTTTTAAGACAGGATTTCTCTGTGTAGACCAGGCTGGCCTCAAGCTCACAGCAAGCTGCCTGCCTCTGCCTCCCGAGTGCTGGGATTAAAGGCGTCCCAGATGAATCTTATGCACCTGGCTCTCTCCCAGAATCCTCTCTGCCTCCCAGATGTCCCGCCTCCTACTCTACCCTTTCCTATAGGCCATAGGGTTTTTAATTGACAGGTGATGCGTCCATACAATACACAAGATATCCTCTCTACATCCATTAATTAACAAGCAGAAGACTGTGAAATTAAAGAGTCTATACAGCAAAGGAAACTATTAATCAACTGAAAAAGCAGTTTAAAGAAAGTCAAAAAAATCTTTGCTAGCTATAAATCTAATAGAAGATTAATATCCAGAAAAATACATAAATAACTCAAAAACAAGGAACCATGCTAACCAAGGAAACAACCTAATCAAAAAGTGGGCTATGGAACTAAACACAGTTTTCAAAAGAAGAAACTCAAATGGCTAATCAATACATTTAAAGGGGCTCAATAGCCTTAGCCATCAGAGAAATGCTAATCAAAACTACTTTGTAATTTCTTCTCTCCCCAGTTAGACTGGCTATCAAGGAAACGAATTGTCAGCTTTCCCCACATCCACGCAGATCTTGTCTGCTGAACCTGGAATCTGAGGGCCTGAAAGAAAGGGGCAGACTAGAGTCTAATGCTACAGACAGTTCCAGTGTGCTTTTATATATGAACGTAATAAAGAAAGCACTGATCCAAGGAAGGTTGAGTTCAGGAAAAACATGTAAATAAATATCAGTAAGCATATACTAAATATTAACAGAGCAGCTTTTTCCAGACCTTTCTCAGGACAGGCCAATTTAAACACAGTTTTTGGGCATGTGGTATAGAGCATATGCGGGAAATCACGAAACCAAGGCAGAAGTTGGTACCCAGATTGAGTGTGCACTGACCAGATTAGGATCTACAGCTATGTTCTGACATCCAACAAGACTAAACGTGTCTTATAAATTGAATGTAAATATTCAACAGAGGAGACACGAAATCTTGACCAAGAACAATACAGGGAACAGAATGTACCTGAGGTAAAAGGCCCTCTGCCTCTTTTTCCTGGGGCCTCTCTCACAGTTCCCCCGCAAGGCATCGCTCACCATGTGTCACTTGTTTTGAGTTTGTTCTGTCACAAATGACAAATACTGGATGGATGTGGGAAAGAAGAACCTTTACCCACCCTCAGTGAGCATGTAAACTGAGGCAGTTGCTATAGACATCAGTGCAGGGGCGTCTTAAAAAGCTAAAAGTAAAACTGCCATTTGGCCTACCTACACCTCATGGATATAAACCCAGTGAACTCTATACCCTACATGTAGATATATTTGGACACCAGTGTTCATTGCTATTTTATTCACAATAGCCAGGAAATGGAATCAGCCTAGATGTTCATTAACCAATGAACAGATAATGAAAACATGGCATATTTACACAATGGAATTCTTTTGAACAGTAAAGAATACAGTCAAGAAATCTGTAGGGAAAAAATTAATGGAACGGAGAAATACTACACTGAGCAAAGAGACCATGTGTGGATCCTGGCTTTGAATTTTCAGATTTTTGTTTAACCCTGGCATGTCTGGAAGGCCCGGTGACTCCATGGCAGACGTGCCATTTAGGCTATAAAACAGCACATAGACTGTACCACCTACTAAAATGAAAATGAAGATCTCATCCATCAAAGTCCATGGCTCTAGGAAGTCTCTAAATGCACTGACTTTTGGTTTTTTGCTTTGTTTTGTTTTGTTTTTTGGCCTCTATAGTTCTGCTTCTGGCTAAACATTCTTGTAACTGAAGTGTGTCAGCCCAGCGTATGGATTTTTTAAGAAAGATTTATTTATTTATTATTATGCATACAGTGCTCTGTCTGCATGCACACCTGCAGGCCAGAAGAGGGCATCAGATCACATTATAGATGGTTGTGAGCCACCATGTAGTTGTTGGGAATTGAACTCAGGACCTCTGGAAGAGCAGTCAGCGCTCTTAACCGCTGCGCCATCTCTCCAGCCCTGGATTTTGTTTTTAAAAGCTCACCCTGAGAAAGGCTCAGTGTTCCACTAGGATGCCAAACACCCATGGTAGTCAATGGCTGACTAATGAAGACTTTCTGATGGCTTAAACCCATATTTGAGTAATCTCCTCTGGTGGGTACTCCACAGCAATTACAGAACACATGTGATATGAAAGCAGAGGGTGAGATACTGGGATGGAAAGGTTTAAACAGAAATAGGAGTGGGTGTTAGTGAACACTAACTTCGGACAGGCTTCCCGCTAGCCTGCCTCTCAGAGCCATAGCAACCTCTGACGTCATCACCCGGGGAGGCACCCAGGTGCATGCCAGGTGTGTGCCAGATAAAACGGAGCCACCGGTCTCTCCCACCCTCCCGCCTTTCTCTCTGTCATGAGTGCCCCCTCATTTTTCTCTCCCCTTCCCTCTTCCGCACAATAAACCTCCTTTATAACAAACACGTTGTGTGGTGTCATCAGAAACATTATTATCACATTTGTACCATGATGTGGTGGGAAGGGGCTCTCCCCTTGCCTTGGCGCACCGGGGTCTCTTCTACGCCTGCCCGCAACAGATTTGCTTTCTGGCCCAGTGATCGCTAGGCGCTCCACTGAACACCTTCCTGGTCAACGTCAGCGTCAGCGTCCAGCTGTTTTCGCTGACCTTCGTTTGGACTCTTTCCCTGAGGGACATTCATTCCTTCTGCTACCAGCATGGTTTCCTCTCCCCCCCCCCTCCCCACCCCACCCACCCCACTCCACCCCCCCCCCTCCCTCTCCGCCTCCCCCTCTCCCCCTCTCCCTCTCCCTCGGTGGAACTGTGCCTACCGGACATCTGCCCTCCATCCCTGGCAACAGCGTGACGACCTGCTTGTACTAGCTTGTTTCTAGTCCCCCTGCAGCGTCTGGGATGCCATGGGGTCATGTTTGCAACTGATTTATCTCCCTCTTAACCCATGGGAACAGTGTCCCCATCCGGACCCCCAAGCTCCCCATCTGGTTGCTTTTTGGAGAACCTCACACCCCTACACCTGGCTTCTAAATTGCCGAATTACACTGCCCAACGGATCTGGGGAACTACACAACCCTGTTTCACTCCCATGCGGTGGCTCCGCCATGCTGTGCTTGCAGCAGGTCGCAGCTGGATGGGAACACAGAGACTACCCCACGCCTGCTCCTGTCAGAGATGACTCCAAACCAAGCAGTCATCTCGAGACTACTCCTAAGCTATCCTAAGCTACCCTAAGCTACATGTGGACCACTTGTCTGTTTGTTAATTTGGTTCTAAACTCTACTTAGAGTCCAATCCCTCCACTTGGTTCTAACTCTCAGCTTCTCCCTACGTGTGGACCTGGGTCACCGATTACCCCTCCCTCCCCACCCTGTAGCCAGACTGCAAGCCCGGGTTTCCTTCAATGGACACGCTATTAAAAACACCTGGGTGCATACAAAGACCAAAACAAAAAAGCAATTGGCATACCAAATTTCCAAATTCTTACAACCCACACACAAGTGATTCCCATTTATCTAAACTCTGCTCTGTGATCCCAAAGCATTTCATTTCTACTACTTCAAAAGTCAAAAATCTTTTCTGGAGTCGGGTGTGGTGCGCACGCCTTTAATCCCAGCACGGGCAGGCAGATCGCTGTGAGTTCGAGGCCAGCCTCATCTCAGGTTCCAGGACAGCCAAGGCTACACAGAGAGACCCTGTCTCAGGAAAAAAAAAATTTTCTAGGGCTGGAGAGATGGCCCAGCAGTTAAAAGTACTGGTTATTTTTCCAGAAGACTCAAGTTCAATTCCCACAACTGTCTATAACTCCCGTTTCAAGAGATCCAACTATTTCACAAATGTAGGAAAAATTACCAATGTACATAAATTAAAATTAATGTTTATTTTTTAAAGAAGAATCATTGCTGGGCATGGTGGTGCACACCATTAATCCCAGCACTTGGGAGGCAGAGGCAGGCAGATCGCTGTGAGTTCAAGGCCAGCCTGGTCTACAAAGTGAGCCCAGGACAGGCAAGGCTGTCTCGAAAAAACAAAAAACAAAAACAAAAACAAAATGCAAGTTAATAGTCATCTTAAAAAATGATCAAATCCTTTAATACATTCAGAAATATGCTTACCGTCATACTAAGAATTGATATGATTAATTACAAGATTAAGGTTTCTTTAGCCTCATGTGTGTGTTTTCAAAGTGGAAAGTAACTAGAAACAAGCAAAGTTGCCTGTTTAGATCCACTTTAGGTAGATATGGTCCCCAAATACCCATACAGGAGTTGGTGGAAATGGTTTTTAAGGTCTTTAACACCCAAGAGCAGGTGGCTGAGTCCTTGTTCTCATTTTAAGCTTTTAACCATCACACTTTAAAGATCATGCTTAGGACTTCACGTAATGTACATAGTCTGTGTCTTGTGTCCTGTTTTGTTAAGAGGCATTCCCCTGGGCTCCTATTCCTTCACTAGCCGTTTGAATAGAGATAAGGCCACTCTGTGTAAGAGACGTCAAGCTATAAATTAGCTTTTGGAAAACGCCTTCCTATTTTATCATCCTAGGAATATCATACGCAAACATACAAAGTCAAAGCAAAGCACAGATGGTATCTGCAAGGGGGAAGCAACCACCGAGTCCTCTCTTACTTCATCTTCCACTTTTGCCTGGTGGTGGCCAGAAGCCGCTTCTGAATCCTTCCAAAGTCAGCTTTTATGTGTTGCTTTTTTCTTTCTTTCTTTTATGTTTCTTGCACAGTGTTAGTTTTAGTTTTCCTTGGACACACTTAGGAATGTGGAATTTTATTTTCCTCACATGAAGGCAAAGAGAACTTTGGCCAAAGGCACAACCAAATGGACTCTCATGATGACTATGGAGAGCCATTGCATTTGACAGTACCCTGGAGAGTGAAACAACTTCTTCCTAAGACATTTTCACCTCAGGGTTTTCGTGGCTCTATCTGGGTGGGTGGTGCCCACCATCCTTTCTTAAAGTTGAATATGTGTCTTTCCCAAGGACAAGTGAGGAGTGGAGAAACAACAATTGCCCTAGAGAAAAGAATCCAGTTAGTCAGGTTACATACCACCAGCCACTGTGCTCTCCAAAAAAATAAAATAAAATAAAATAAAAAATAAAGAGCTTTCGAGTATTGTTCTGTGGCAGGGGATACAGTATTCTCATCCCGTTAGCTCAGCAGGAGCACTGTGCTGTGCAAGAACTCAAATCACTGGGCGATGGTGGTGCACGCCTTTAATTCCAGCACTCGGGAGACAGAGGCAGGTGGATCACTGTGAGTTCAAGCCTGATCTACAAAGCAACTCCAGGACAGCCAAGGATACACAGAGAAACCCTGTCTCAAAATAATCTTAAAAAAAAAAACTCAAATCATCCCATTTTCAGAAAACATAAGGCATTTTTTTTTTTCAAGACAGGGTTTCCCTGTGTAGCCTTGGCTGTCCTGGACTCGCTTTGTAGACCAGGCTGGCCTCGAACTCACAGGGATCCACCTGCCTCTGTGTCCTGAGTGCTGGGATTGACTATAGGCGCTTGGCTCCTGAAGTAATTTCTAACCAGACAAAGACAACTGCAACTAGGCAACTAGTAGAAATAAATGTATGGAAATAAAGCCCTTTGTTGGATTAGCCACTTGAACTGAATTTATAAATGGTTTGCACTATGGAACAAAGAAGAGAGTCACTGTTTTTGTTTTTGTCTTTCAAGACAGGGTTTCTCTGCCTCCTGAGTGCTGGGATTAAAAGTGTGCGCCACCACTGCAGGGCCTGAGAGTCACAATTTTTGAACAGAAACCCAAAGCAATCTGAGGTCTGCTTTCTATCAGTGCAAATGCAAGAAAAACAAACACCACCACACACAAAAACCCAGAAGAAACACTAAGCTAAAGCCTGTTACAAATTTGATGTTTTCAAGGTGAATTTGATCCAGGTTCCTGCATGAGATTTCACAATGGCTAATTACATCGAACTGTATCATATGTATTACACATAGACACACACAATATAAGCATACGGATGTATGGTTTGGGGGAAGTGTTGTTCGGTTGGCTGGTTGGTTTGGTTTGATTTTTTTTTTTTTTTTTTTTTTTTTTTGGTTTTTCGAGACAGGGTTTCTCTGTGTAGCCTTGGCCCTCCTGGACTCACTTTGTAGACCAGGCTGGCCTCGAACTCACAGCGTCTGCCTGCCTCTGCCTCCCCAGTGCTGGGATTAAAGGCGTGTGCCACCACGCCCGGCTCGGTTTGGTTTGATTTTTGAGATAAGTCTCACCTGGAATTTGACACGTCCTAAAACTTTCACTGATCCTCCCACCTCTGCCTCCCAAAAGATTACAGGCATACCCCTCCACACACCAAGTAAAGTTACTGTCAATGGTCCTTCTTCTAATAAGTTACATATAAAAATGATGTGACCGGGGTTGGAGAGATGGCTCAGTGGTTAAGAGTACACATTGCTCTTCCAAAGATCCTGAGTTCAATTCTCAGGACCCACATAGGCTCACAACAGTCTGATGCTGACTTCTGGTATGTAGCTGCACATGCAAAGTACCCGTGTGCATTAGACAAATAGATCTTTTTTTTTTTTTTTTAATGTGACAGGGGGCTGGAGAGATGGCTCAAAGGTTAAAGGCTCCACCTGCTCTTCCCGAGGTCCTGAGTTCAATTCCCAGAAACCACGTGGTGGCTCACAACCATCAATAATGAGATCTGGTGCCCTCTTCTGGCATGCAGGGGTACATGCAGGCAAAACAATGTATACATAATAAAACTTTTTTTTTTTTTAATTACGTGACAGAAATGGAGAGAGACACTGCTAGATTCAGAAAGTGAGCAACAAGGACGATTGGGCGGGGGGGAGTAATGTAGGTTCCTTTTGTCACGGTTCTCAAGTTCCCCATTAGAGGAAGTAGGAAGCAGAGTGGGTAAGAACACGCCCTTCCTGACCACCGAGCTGTGGGCTTCTCCATCCTCTGCTGTGAAGGTAGGTGGGGGATGGGACACCACAGCCACACTTCCCCGCGGCTGAGAGCTGGGGAATGAGGGCAGAAGGGCGTGGAGTGTGGGCGTTGGGTGTGTGTGGGTGGGGCAGTTCTGCTGTGTCCGCTGCCTGCAGGTGAGGTTCTTATCTCTAAATCCGAGTCTGGCTGCTGAAGCCAGAAGGCTGCATCCTGCTGTCAGTCAGCCTGGCCCCTGAGACCCCCGCAGCCAGCGCACCTGGCGGGGCTCGGTGACCCACCCATTCGCCTTGTGGGCGGGGCCGGGGGCAGGGCGGGGCGCGGTGGTGACTCAGCGGAATGATCTCTGAGTCATTTCCTTGGTTGTTGCTTAGATACCTAGACTTGCTCCAGGACACCACCCAGCAGAATCAGGCGCATTTTTTTTTCCCATCCGGTCATCAAATCCCATAGTTTCCTGCCCCACAGCCATCTCTCTTTAACGGTTCCCAACAGTGGCACGGAGCATCCTCTGGGCTCAAGTCTACTTACTGCCCATCCAGTCAGGCCCTAGTGGGGAGTGGAATGGGGGTAGGGTGGAGTGGAGTAGGGTTGGGTGGGGGAGGTACCCAGTCTCAGGATACCTGCGTCTCATCCGCCACACAGACTCTAGCCCACTGAACTTAGCCACAGAGTGAAAACTTACTAAGTCATTTTCTCGTGTGCACTGTAGTCTTTTCCAGCCCACTTTATTTGTGCACGCGCGCTCGCCACTGGAACCCTGTAAATCAGGCTGGCATTGAACTCACAGAAATCAGGATTAAAGGCACCACCACTCCTACCAGCCCTACATTTACAATGAAAATTAAAACTGCTTAGAGTGGTGGCACACGCCTTTAATCCCAGCACTCAGAAGGCTGAGGCAGGCGGATTGCTGTGAGTTCAAGGCCAGCCTGGTGTACAAAGCGAATCCAGGACAGCCAAGGCTAACACAGAGAGACCCTGTCTCGAAAATCCAAAACCAAACCAAACAAACAAAAAACAAAATAAAAATAAAAAACAAAAAAAACCTGCTTAGCTGTAGACCAGTATTTGATTTTCTCTCTTCCAGTAGGCCATGCCCACCAGACCACAAGGAGAGGCACTAATAACTATGCAATCAAAAATAAAATACATCTTTAAGAAATGTAACTGGGAAATGGCAGACTGTTCCAGCAACTAGGGGCTAAGAAACAGGTAATTCCTGTTAGCTGGCTTTTATGCTTTGGCTCCGTATTGTGAGATGACTAAGAATTTCTGTTCAGGTGAAACATTGAGCACTCTGAGGCTAGCTGCTAGCTGGGTGAAAGGCAGAGGGAGGGAGCCTGCCTCAATCAGCCTCCAGGGGCCACCTCTCCTTAAATGTCTCCTCAAGGCTGAGACAAACACGCCTAAACAGGACGTCTAGTCTTCCATGCTTGGCTTCCCAAGCCAACATGCAGGCTTGCAAACCAAAGAAGGGACTTGTCCCCACCCCCCCCCCCCCCCCACCTGCCCCACCCCCAAGCATTAACCCTTTAGGGCCAGTTTTGTAGAATCTCACATTTCAAACCACTCACATCCTGGAAACCCCAGGTGTTCCTTCTGGGCGGGTTTCATCAGCCATGTCTAGGCATGCAAATGTTGTGAAGCATTTCTTGGGAGAAAAATAAACCCTTAATTGCCTTTCAATAAAACACACAGTTAAGCCGGGCCTGGTGGCGCTCACCTTTAATTCCAGCACTCGGGAGGCAGAGGCAGGTGAATTACTGTGAGTTCCCAGCTGGGTCTGGCTGGTCTACAAAGCGAGTTCAGGACAGCCAGGGCTACACAGAGAGACCCTGTCTCGAAAAACAAAAAAAAGAAAAAGAAAATACCTTATAACCTATTGAAGCACTTGATCTGACAGGTGTGATCAATACGGAAAGAAATAGAAAGGCTGAAAAATGAATATTGTAAGATTAATCATCAGGCATGTCATCAGAGATGTCAAGGCAGCTCGCTCAGCAAGTAACTCAGTGTCTCGGGGACCCTTATAAAAGAAACTTCGAGGGGCCAGAGAGATTTCCCAGTGGTGAAGAGTGCTTGCTGCTTTCCCAGAGGACCTGGTTCAGTTCCCAGTACCCACAACACATGGCTCATAAACATCTGTGGCTTTCACTGGCACCTGCACTCATGTGCATATACCCACATACTGATAAACACACACACACACACACACACACACACACACACACACACACACACACACACAGACCCCTAATTAAAAGTAATAAACCAAAAAATCATAGAAGCTGTTAATCCCAAAGATGGGAAGAGAAAGACCATTGATCTAAATCATCATGACCAAATTAATTAAAGCAAACAACTAAAGCAAGCTCTTTTATTTGTGTAGTTGGGCTGCCTTGGAGGGGCCAGGAAGCAATATTGATACTGAACCAAGGTATCAATATCAAATCACTATGTGTGTTCTGTAGCTGTTTGGCCCCTTGTAGGGTCCAGCGTGACTCAAGGCCAGCCAGCCTGTGCTGAGGGTCCAGCTGTATCTAAAAATATTCCACTATCCCTACCCCTGGAATGTACTTATCCCCTCCTAGCTAGCCTGCTAAATTCTGCTTTTACAAAAAGATATAAAAAGCACTTGCACCTGCTTTCAGGGGTCGGCAGCTTGAAAGAGCTTGTCAGACCTCGGTGCACATCGACTCAATAAAATTCCTGTGTGTATTGCATCGACATGGGACCCCGTTTCTCTCTGTGGACTCTGGGTATAGACTAGCGATCTCTCTGGAGGTCTCAGTCTTACAGCCTCCCCTAAGGCATGCTTTGAGAGGTCAGCATTGGATGTGAGAAAGACAAGGTTTTTATAGCTCAGAGGTACAGGGTTTCCAAATGAGGGATTTGGTGGGCAACGTAGGTGGGATTACAGGATCAGAAACGTAAGCATAGCAAGTTCGTCATAATGACCTCTTGAAACAAAGACACGGTTGCAACAGGCATTCATAGCAACAGGTAGTCATAGCAAGGTAATCATAACAATACTTTTGAAAGAAAAGGTTACAAGATGGCTTTTAACTTTTTGAACAAAGACATGGTGGTTGTTTCCTGGAACAGGCAGTACAAAACCATCTGTAGTTAAGGTTACAGGTACTGTAATGCCTGCCCTTGGTATACAGGAGCAACTAAAATCATCTCAACACTTGGTCCTTAGGGGATGGAGATTTACCGTTGAGGCTTTTCTCTTCCTGCCATCAGCTGGACATCTGCCTATCTGATACTAGACTGCTGGGCAAAGGCTGTGAAGAGACAGAAGGGCCATTTCCAGGAAGGGGTCACCTCTGCAGACTTCATAAAATGCACTCAGTACTGGGGCTAAATCTGTTTGAACTATAGGTAATCCTGCAGCTATAAAGAAGTTGACAAGAGGGCTCAGGGGTTAAACTTTAGGGAATTGAGCCAGGCTGTGGTAGCGCACGCCTTTAATCCCAGCACTCAGGAGGCAGAGGCAGGTGGATCGCTGTGAGTTCGAGGCCAGCCTGGTCTACAAAGTGAGTCCAGGACAGCCAAGGCTACACAGAGAAACCCTGTCTCAAAAAACCAAATAACCAAACAAAAAACTTTAGGGAATTGGACACATACTGAGACTTCTCTGCAGCAGTTGCTTAGAACACAAGGCAGGGAGGGGCCATCTGCAGCCAACAATGGGAGAGCAGGGACTGAGGAAGGGAACAAACCAGGATAAAAAAAAGCAGCGATTCCTTCAGCCACACAGAGTTTAGGCGGTTAGCCAGATCCCTAGGGGACTGCTTTACCATTTGTTATCTTTATAGATTGTCCCAAGCACATTTTCTCTACTTCAAATAAAGTAAGATTGTATGTCAGTCCATTTGAGGGATGTGTACTGCGGAAACTTTTGACGTCCGCACTCAAGATCTTCGCTTCTAGAACAAAGCAAGGAAAGGAAGAGTACTTTAGGGAGGCTCCTCCTCCCAGGGGGGTTGCCATTAAAGTTTAAAGACTACATTAATATGTACATTAATCATGGTTATTTCCCTTGGGTCCCAAACATCTAAATTACTAGCAGCCATGGTGCACTGCAACTTGTCAAATAAAATGTACAAAATATTAGTTATTGCTATAAAGTTGATGACACGCCCATGCCCCCAATTCCCATGAGGAACAAAGAAACCCCTAAAGAGTAAAGAGCAGAGGAAGTCCTGAGTTAGCATAACTATGGCTTACCAAGGACCAGAGCCTCAGACCCACTGCAGCGGCAAAACCTTCCCTGGTCCAGGTGCGAAAATAGACAATGTGCGCAGGTCTAAGACTCCAGGTGGCCTGAGCTCAGCCATCATAACAGTAACATTGTTAGCTAAGCAATGTAAGACTCCAGGTGGCCTGAGCTCAGCCATCATAACAGTAACATTGTTAGCTAAGGAATGTAAGACTCCAGGTGGCCATATCAATAGCGTTGTTAGCTGAGCACAGCAAGTTAAGAATTGCAGGCCGATAACGAGGACAAACAAAGCAACAGTAAATTGAGAAGGACAAGTTAAAAATTCTCCACTAGCCTCCATCTCCACCCTGCCCCCATCTCACCCTACTTAAGAATTTACTACCTCAGACCCTCATTCACCTAAAAGGTCACCTATTGTTAGCCTATTACTCGTTAACTAATCATTGTTACTAAGTTGTTTCTGTATATGGTATATTACTCCCCGACTCTTGCAGAATGGGGTCTTCCATCTCCTTGGAGGTTGGTGGACCCCGGCAGGTCGACTCAATAAAATTCCTTTGCTTTTGCATCGACTCTGGACTCTGGCTCTCAATTGGGCTTCCAGGGATAGACTCTGAGGACCTGAGTCTAGCACAGGAAAAGTCAAGCACTGCTTCCTTCTCACGGACATTCACCACCTGACACTGCTCTCCTACAGAGACCTCCTACCAAGATTAGCTAAACCTGCCTCTTCGTTAGCTGTATACATTAAACCTGCCTCCTTGATTCAGATGTATAAAATAAATGTGTTAGGTTTCACAGTTGCTGCTGGTGTTGTGTCTCCATCAGAGCACACAGCCCACCGATCACAGCTTCTCTTTCCTCATGCCCTGCCCCCTCAGTTAGGTCAACCCCAAAGCTGTACAGCTTGCAGCAGTCTGTGAGTAACTCAAGTCTAACAATATGATTTGAGACTTCAAATCTTTCCTTGAGCTCCTCACCTCCTGCCTGGTCCTTGATGTACAACTCAACGACAGAGTAAGAAACAAGAAGAAGCAATGAAGAAAGAGGGTTCTACACTGCACTGAGCGGTGCCTTCTGCATCGCAGAGTCTGTCCTGAAGGAGCTGACAGCCTATCTAGGAAAGACGGTTTGCTGGCAGCATTGACTGTGTCTCAGGGCACAAGGAAAGGACAGATAAAGGGCAGGGCAGTGACAATAAAAACAGTTTCCTTTGTTGGAAGAGATGAGTGAAAGCTTTGTAGAAAAGGTGATTTTGTTGCTTTGTTTTCATTTTTAAATTGTATGTATGTATGTATGTATGTATGTATGTAAATGCTTGGCTGTGCCAGGAGGTGGAGGCCAGAGAACAACTTGGGAGAGTTCATTCTCTCTGTCCACGCGATCCTGGGAATTGAACTTCTTGGCAGCACGAAGCATTAGCTGCTGAGCCCTCTCACCCGCTTGATAATGTGCTGTGGTCAAGTCGGTATGTGTGTTCTGTGTTAGCGACTTAATGCTGGAACAAATACCCTAAGGCATCGTCTTAGTGGGAAGGGGCTGTTTTGGATGGTAGTTTTGGAGGTTTCATTGCTTGGTCACTTTGTCTTGCTATGGTGGGGCCTATGCCAAGGTAGCACAGCAATGCAGAAAGCATGTGGTGAGCAAGCTGTTCATGGCCAGGACACACACACACACACACACCACACAAATACACACACACACACATACACATTCACATATATACCCACAAGACATACAACAGTCATACAAATATGTACACCCAAAACACATGCAAATATACACATAACATACAAACATACACACAATACACACAAAAATATACTCACAACATACACACACAGCCCCCCCCACTCACAAACAGACATATACACAATGTAAACCAAATACACACACACACACCAAAATTAACATTTCTCTTGGAACCTTCTGCTAGGAGAGGAAATGGCTGAAGCCCTGAGGGTGTCTGAAAGGGGAACTTGTTTCCAGAAAAAAAGATTTACAGCTGTGAGCTGAGCTCGAAGGAAAGCCTGAGCTGCGAGAAGGCGTGGACAGGGGGAAATCACATCTTGAAATCCATGACTTACACGCATATCCGTTGCTTTCTATGTAAAGCCCTACCTTGTGAGACATGGTTCTGTTTTCTATTTAAGGTGGCTGGCTAGCCCACCGAGGGCAGATATTTCATAAAGAGCCTGTCTTGTGAGGATCTTGTGTACGTGAGTGTGTGCCTGCACAGCCCGAAGACTGGACTTGCATCACACCCTTTCCCTTTGCACCAGCTAGGAATTAGCCAATAGCATCAGACTGTGAGGTCAAACTCTTGCCTGTGGGGTAAGGGACAGTTACTGCCTGAGTCAGACTGAAAACCAAACGAACCTCCCCTAGTGATGTGCTTGCCAGTCTGCCTTAGGGTGTGGTTTTGGTAGGCAGTTATTTCTTTCTTTCTTTCTTTCTTTAAAAAAAAAAACTGGCTTGGTGGGTTACTTTCATTTAGTTGGCATACTCTGTGTGTGTGTGTGTGTGTGTGTGTGTGTGTGTGTCACACCAAAAAAATTCTTGTGTCACACCCTCAGGTCAGGACCCTCAAAGATGGGTTTGGAGGAGTCACTTTGTCTTGCTTGTGTGTCCACATTGAATAAATCTCCTTTCTCTGCTTTTCACTATTATTTTGGATCCCTGCAGACAGGCAGCCAAACCTGGCTTAATGAGGTTGCAGACTGCAAGCTCTAAGGCCATCAGCAACAGTGTGATAGAAACCAGAGATAACCGGTTCTTACCAGTAAGAAGTAGCTGGAAAATCAACAGGTAGCAAAAGTTCAACTTGATTAAAATTCATAGTGAATGAAACAACAACAACAATGACAACAAAATATTTGGAATTAGGCCACAAAGGAATTTGAATTCCAAGTTGAAGAGACTGGATTAAGCAATATATAGACCCTCCGAGAATAATTCACTAGCATTTTCAAGTCACAATGGAGTGAACATGTGGCTTTCATGTCCTTGGAGTGCTTGTATGTCACAATTTCCAGTGGATCACTGTGAAAGAAAAAAAAAGTCTCAATTCTGCCAATAGCAGTTGAAGACCTAACAGCAGTTTCCAAGGGACAGTATAATGGCCTCTGACCAACAGCAGGAAGGCCTGGACCAACATGGAGGACTGCACCTGTGCAGGCCGTAGAGGAAAGCACATACTCAGCTCTCAGCCACACGGATAAAAATGCTAACACTGACTTGGAGGTGCCGCTGCAACCAGATGAATGAAGGAGCTTTGAGGACCAGCAGCCAAGGCCGAGACTGTAGGAACTGAGAGAGGGAAGAGCCTGCAAAGTGGCTCTCAAAGGACACTTTCATTTCACCCATAGAGTGGTAGGGTGAGTAGTAGTTAAGGTTTGCATAACGCTACCCCACTCAAACAGCACTTTTATAGCTATTATCTCCTGAATTACTAGCCCCACTTTAAACACAAAGAGCCTGAAGCGCAGAATTAGAAAGCAGCTGCAGCTCACTTGGACCTTTGCTTTCCTAGCACTGCACATCTTGGTTATGCCAGGGTAGCTGCACATCTGGGCATGCCAGGGTAGCTGCACATCCGGGCATGCCAGGGTAACTGCACATCCGGGCATGCCAGGGTAGCTGCACATCCGGGCATGCCAGGGTAGCTGCACATCCGGGCATGCCAGGGTAGCTGCACATCCGGGCATGCCAGGGTAGCTGCACATCAGCTTTGCGGATATGGCCTCTGTGTGCCTGGAAGCCACTATACATTATACATTAAGGGGGAATCTATCAGTTCTCCCATATAGGTCTCATCTTTAAGAAGTAAAGTTTGCTGGGCGTGGTGGCACATGCCTTTAATTCTAACACTTGGGAGGCAGAGGCAGGTGGATCTACAAAGCCAGTCCAGGATAGTCAAAGCTACACAGAGAAACCCTGTCTTGAAAAACCTAAAAAAAAAAAAAAAAAAAAAAAAAAGAAAGAAAAAAAGAAAAAAGAAAGAAAGAAAAGAAAAGAAAAAAGTAAAGTTCTAGTTGGGCATGGTGGTGCACGCCTTTAATCCCCACACACAGGGAGGCAGAGACAGGTGGATCACCGTGAGTTTGAGGCCAACCTGGTCTATGAGTCCTGGAAAGCCTGGACTACAAAAGAAACCCTGTCTCAAAAAAACAAGAAGAAGAAGAGAAGGGGGGAGGAGGAGGAGGAGGAAGAAGAAGAAGAAGAAGGAGAAGAATAAGAAGTCGCAGTAGTAGTGATTCTAGCCAGACTCCATGGCTCACGCCTTTATTCCTGTGCACAGCCACCCCCTGCACTAAGGGAGGCAGAGGCAGGTGGATCACTGGTGAGTTCAAAGCCAGCCTCATCTATAAAGTGAGTTGAGGACAGCCAAGGCTACACACAGAAACTCCGTCTTGTAAAACCAGGGGGGAAAAAAAGAAAGAAAGAAAGAAAGAAAGAAAAAGAAAAGAAAAGAAAGTGAAATTCTAGCTGAGGAGAGAGGCTCACTCTGAAGACTGGGTCAAAACCTGATTCAGGTGGCTCAGTCTCTAAAAGGGGCCCATTCTTGCTGTGTTAATTAGATTACAGTTGAGTACCCTCCAAGATAGGAACAATGATTTTTTTAAAAAAGATTTATTTATTATGTATACAATGTCCTGCCTGCATGTGTGCCTGCCCTCCAGAAGAGGGCAACAGATCTCATTACAGATGGTTGTGAGCCACCATGTGGTTGCTGAGAATCGAACTCAGAACCTCTGGAAGAGCAGACAGCGTTTTTAACTTCTGAGCCATCTTTCCATTCAAGTATGATGACTTTTTAAAATCTTTGCACAATCTAAATCCTACCCATTCAGTAAATACTTGCTAAGTAACTTGATGAATAAAGGAATAAATTTAAGACCTTTTGGAGAATCTTGAGGGTTAAAAAACAAAAAAACAAAAAAACGAAGAACTAAACAATCACTGGGGTGGTGGGTTACTTGACATTGTCATGAATGTTAAATGGTACAGAATTAAACTAGACAAAACCCTGCTCTGAAAGCTTACACTGCATTCAATCCCATGGACAAGGTGCTACGAGGAACACACAGACGGGCAAAACAGAGCTGTGCTCTCAAGGAACTCCCGCGAGAGTTGGAAAGGTACAGCACCAATATCAGCTCTATAAACATAAAGCAGAATGTTATAAAGTCTTTCTCCAAAGTGTTTTCTTGTTTTGTTTTATTTTGTTGTTTTTGTTTTTAATATCTTGGGGTATAAAGGAGAGGACACACAGAGCAACAAAATGAAAGAGACCACCTGAAGGAAACACTGAATTCCACTGGAGGGAATTAAAACTAGATCTGCCTCAGATAGAGGGAGCTCAAGGAGTGACCGAGATGTACGGAGAACTTGGGCTCATATCCAGGGCTTCCATTTGATTAAGGCATAAACACCCGAAGTGACGTTTTGACAACCTCCGCACACACCAAGCCCCTTGGCCACTGCAACCTCCACACAGGCTGACACACCCTATCTGTGCACCCGGCCCACTCAGGCCGCTGGCTTTCGGCTTCTGAGTCCTTCATCCTCTGACTGCAGCTAAGCCCCGGAGCTGTGCCCGAATTGTAACAGGACTCCACTACAGAACATTGAACTTAGTGTGGCATTGTACCGTAGTGGTAAAGATGTCTGCCTTCCAAAATAAACTCTCCGATGGACTGGCTCTCACCAACGGCCTCTCACATTCCCACCCTGCTTTGGTTTCATAGAGACTCCAGGCCTGCCAGTCTTACCTCCCACGCCCTTCCTTTTGAGTCCTGCGCGCAATGCCCCATCAGTGAGCTCCTTTCTTACTTACCCCTCAATACCTTCAACCCCTTGTCCCTCTGCACACTCCCAAAGACGTCCTTTCTGCAAACTTTCATCTTGGATCCAGTGGCTAGACTTTTAAACCCTCCCGGCAAACCTACAACCACACAGGCATGGGAGCCTGCAGATTTTAATCATCACAGAATTACAGCTTTAATCTGTGCCCAACCACCGGACCCCACCCCTACCCCCGCACCCCCACCCCTATCCCCCACCCCCACCCCTCTACCCCAATTAAAAAAAAAAAAAAGACAAAACACTAATCAGCCGTTCTAGGTCTTTCCCTCTTCTTTTACCTGAGACCAGTCTCCTCTAGTCCCCACTCGGTACCTGTGCCCACTGTGACAGTATTTAGTGACTTCTACAGAGACTCCCACCTCTGCTTCCAGGTGTCAAAACTGTGTGAGGGAAGCTGCCTCTGGACACACTTCCAACCTATGTACCCCGAGCTTTCCTTTTCTACCTCAGAGGAGGAATCCCAGCTACCCCTCTAGAAGTTTACTTGTGTTCCCCGCCCCCCCCCCCTGCGTTTGGAGTCTTACCCTGATAGCTCTGCCACCACATACAAAAGTACAAGTGAGTTTTGTAGGGTACCTGGCTTGTTACTTGGGTGCTACGACTTGAACTCTGGTCCTAATAATTGCACTCCTTTTTTCTTCGTTCTCTTTTCTTTCTTTTTTTGGGGGGAGGGGTTGGGAAGGGCGGTGAGGGTTCTCAAGACAAAGCTCCTTTGTACAGCCCTGGGTGTCTGTAACTCTGTAGATCAGGCTAGCCTCGAACTGACAGAGACCTGCCTGCATCCAGGAACAAAGTGCTGTGATTAAAGATGTGCGACACCGCTGCCCAGCTCCATGATCACTCTTGGTCGTTTTGGCCCTTTCTATTAAGCTTTAAAAACCCCCACTGGGTCCCTGACTCTCTCCAGCTGTTTCTCCTACCCTCCTCCTCGCATAGTCAGTGAGCACATGCACGCTCCACCCTTCCCAGCTCCACCCCTCACTTACCAACCTTTCCTCAGTCCACTGCCATCTGTCTTTCTTCTTACACTGCACTATATGTGCTCCATCAAAGGCCTGTAAGCATAGACTCGCCAAACCCAGTGGACGCACATCCATCTGGTACCGCTCTCTGCCCCTGCGCAGTCTTTCGCCTCTGATGACACCAGCAAGGCTTCCTTCTCTTCCCCAGTCGTTTCTCTCCTTGCTGGAACACCTTTCCCCGACTTGTTCCTTGCCTGCTGTTTATTCACCAGTGTTAAGCTAGATGGCATACCTGTAGAACAGAGCGCTTTCCAGCCAGAGGGCATCCTGAAGCCCTTCAACACCAAATTGTCCTACTGGTCCCGTCTTCAAATGGAAGCTGAGTATCAGTATGGACCTGTGATCTTCTCCTAGCCATCCCCAAATGTTCAACACTCTGTATTCTGTCCCACCACCATGACTAGTTGCCAAGGTGAGGACCCAGAAGAACCCCTGATCCCTCCCTGTGTCGGACCCGCGTCCAAACAACAGCCAAGGGTCCTAGTTTGGATTCCATTGCTGTGATAGACAGCCCTGCCAATAGCAACTTCGAGGAAAGCATATGTCTTAGCTTATGATCTGTTATGAAGGGAAGTCAGGGCAGGTACTGAAGGCAAAAACTAAAGCAGAGGCCGTGGAGGACTTCTTCTTACTGGCTCACCCAGTTTATTTTCTTACACACTCACGACCACCTTCCCAGTAACAGCACTGCCCATGGAAGGCTGGGCCCTTGCATGTCAATCACCAATCAAGTGAACACCCTACCGGCTCACCTACAGGCCAACGTGATGGGAGCATTTTCTCACTCGAAGCTTCCTGTTTTCAGGTGACTCCATATTGTGTCAAGTGTGAAATAAAACAAAAGGAAAGCTAAGCAGCATACCCAGCAACCCTGTCTTTTCAGGGTTTGGCAGTTCCCTCTCAGCAGCGCCACAGCCATCTCACTTTGGCTCCTACAATGTCCTACTATGTTTTTAGCCTCCAGCCTCTCCTCTCTAGCATATTTTCTACACTTATAAGAGGAAAAAAAAAAAAATCTCACTCTCCTGCTTAAGACTTGTTTGGTTAAAATCCAAATTCCAGGCATAGAACTTACTGACTTGCTCCTGCTTTATCTTTACCCTCATCTCCTCTCTGGATGTCTAGAGCTACGGAACCACCTGCACCTACTGAAAACACACACCGTGTTCCAACCCTGCTACACAGTTGCACCGGCCATTAAAACTTCCTCTGGAAGCCAGGCGTATCCCAGCACTCAGGAGGCAGAGGCAGGCAGATTGCTGTGAGTTCGAGACCAGCCTGGTCTACAAAGTGAGTCCAGGACAGCCAAGGCTACACAGAGAAACCCTGTCTTTAAAAACCAAAAACAAAACAAAACTTCCTCTGGATGCTGCCTGGTGGCGGTGGTGATGCACGCCTTCAATCCCAGCACTCAGGAGGCAGAGGCAGGCGGATCGCTGTGAGCTCGAAGCAGAAGCAGGTGGATCTCTGAGTTCCAGGCCAGCCTGGTCTACAGAGGGAGTTCTAGAACAATCAGAACTACACAGAGAGACCCTGTCTCAGGGAAAGCAAAAACCGCCAACCGACTTCTTCAGGATACACTGACCAGATCCTTAAGCATTCTACATGCATAACTTATAATGCATATAGCACAATTCTCTCCATTGTGTAGACGGGAGCGAGTAAGTCAGTCCGTGTCACCCATTATCACAAGCACAGGGTAGACTCCTAGTCTAAGTACTGCAGGCTATAGCCGTAAAACGCTCGGGAGACCTGACCTCCCCTCACTTCTCCATGCTACCCATCAACTGGTAACTTCTTATCCATTTTTGAATGCTCAACTCAAAATTCACTTTTCCCATGACCCTCCACCCCACCCCACCCCCCCCCCCATGCCCCTCACCCCAGAGTTAATCACTCCCTTCCCAGCAGCTGCATGGTAGCTGGTCATAATCCTGTCAGTCGGCACACTTATCACCTGGTCGTAATCCAGTTAGCACACTTATCACACTCATGTATGCACATTAGGGATGCACCCAGCCGTACACAGAGATCATGTTGCATATGAAAATTACTCTGGCCTGTGGAAATTCCCACATTTATCTCCTGGTCAGTCCTTTCATTCGCCTGTGTTACCTCGTTTGCGTTTCTTGCTGCCAATTCTTCTGTTCCCCATAAGCCTCCTCTCCCACTGCTTAGCCCTTTTGACTCATTGTTTGCTTCCGCCTTGGTCTGAACCCAGCACTGAGCTTCTTCAGCCTGCCCAGAAGAGTGATCACCTAGGCAACCTCAGCCGAGGTAAACAACCCAACTAGCCCTGGACACTTCATGGTTACTCAGTGCAGCTCTCCTCAGGGGTCACGCACGCCACACAGGGGTGGGGGTGGGGTTCTTTGTTTTCAGTCACTGGCTGACTTGTCTCTTCCCCCTGCCATACACTTTTCCTAAGTCTCCCTTACTCTTGGTGTATTGTTACATTTCTGATTTGTCCCGACTTCCTAGTTCTCAATTCTTCTACCTGCCGAATTCTGTCTATTTCTAATTCTAGCTTCCAAGAACAGAGGACTGATTCATCTCAGATCATCTTGTCATGGAAGCTTTACTGCTGCCATCCTATGCACTCGCAGGCCTCGAGGCCAACCGGACAAGGGACACAAGGTCAAATTGTGCAAAGCTTGGTCACTTGGTCTGCCCCTTCAGCAGTGGCTAAGAGGCACTTTTCCCTTTAAAAAGATTGTGGCGTGGACATGTCCGTAAGTGGAATATACAGCACTTTAGACTAATGGCTCTTTAATAACCTTTATTATAGATTATTTGGGAATCTCATGAAAGATAGAGCTCTTCCTCTAGGAAAAGCAATCTCTTATGCAGAAGGCTTCACAGGCAACTTTAAGATCTCAAAGACTGCTAGCACTAACTACTGTGCCCCACCCCCATCGGTGTGACCTCCATCCGCAGAGCTCCTCAGCAGGCACTGTACCACACCCCAGCTTGTATTCGCAGATGCCAGAACGATGATGCTTGGCACATGGTAGGTTCTCAGATGGAACCAAACGAATGCGTTGACATTTTTATTCATTCAGTAAGGCTAAACAGGTGGTTCAGGGCCACAAGCAGGCTAAAAAGTTCGGATTTTAACAACTTTTTTGTTTTGTTATTCATTATTGTGGGAGGGGGCACTCACCATAGCACACGTGTGGAGGTCAAAGGAAAACTTCTCTCTCTCTCTCTCTCTTTTATTTTTTATTATGTGGGTTCCAGTTACTGGGCTTGGAGGGTGTACCCTTGCCCCCTGAGCCATCTCACTGGAACCAGAAGTTTGGTTTGTTATAAAAGTATTAGTAAAGACACTATGCTTCTTTTATTGTATCTTTTGTTGTTGTTGTTTTGAAGTAAGCAGTTGATCAGAACTGCACATCAGGATAATGTGTTTTATTGATTTTTTTTTTTAATTGGAGGCAAAGGGTGCAGTTACAAAATCAAAGGAAAAGGGGAGTTGGGAATGTAGGTTAGATCAAGGGAGTGTGGGGACTAAGGATGGGTGGATCCAAGTACAACAAAGCAGGAATCACAAGGGCCTTGGCAAAAAACAAAAAACAAAAAACAAAACTGTGTAAGAAAGACATTTAAAAAAAAATGATGCTAATATTTTCTTTTTCTTTCTTTCTTTTTTGTTTTGTTTGTTTGTTTTGTTTTGTTTTTCAAGACAAGGTTTCTCTGTGCAATAGCCCTGGTTGTCCTGAGCTCACATCATAGACCATGCTGGCTTCAAACTCACACTCACAGATATCTGTCTGCCTCTGCCTCCCGAGTGCTCGGATTAAAGGAGTGTGCTACCACACTGGACTGGTACTAGTGTGTCCAAATAAGGAAAGTGGGAAAAATAACCACATCGTTGGCAGAAATGGTGAAGGACGTGGATTAATTATTTCTTGAATTATTGAGTTAGAAACACAGATGGAGTTTCAGAGTGTATTTGTTTTGCTTTGGATTTTAGTTTTCTTTTGCGATAAGACCCTAGTCTGTAACCTAGGCTGGTCTGGAATTCATTATGGAACCAACAGGCTGGTCTCCAACTTGCAGCAGTCCTCCTGTCTCAGCCTTAGAAGCTAGGCCGCCTAGTCTGACTTCAGGGGTTCCCAAACTCAGGATCTGTGAGTCTGAGGCAAAGATGAAATCAGAGATGAGGATCTGGTCTCATGTACCCAGGAATCAACAGCAGAAGGTGACAGCAGACACCAGGATGCATCACAGACCCAGTAGTCAACAGCAGAAGGTGACAGCAGACACCAGGATGCATCACAGACCCAGGAGTCTACAGCAGAAGGTGACAGCAGACACCAGGATGGTTTACACACTTCCCCATTCACATCTACTCTGCCCGTTTGTTTGTTTGTTTGTTTGTTTGTTTTGAGGGGGGTCCCCTTGAAGGCATCCTAAAAGTCTTCCTAAATAGTAAAGGCAAGATGACTTGTTTATAGATGAAAAAAATGGAAGCTCAGAGGAGTCAGGGGGTCTGACCAAAAGTACTCCAGTGATATTATGGACCTAGGATTAGAGGCCAGAAGTGCTTCATACAATGTCATGCTTTACTGAAATGCAGACAGGGAAATGCCTTGCCAGCACACCCCAGTGTTTAGCTGCAAGAGCTTGGTTGTTTTCCTAACTGCCATTTTAAAACTTGAGAGCAGGGTGAAAGCTATCCCTGGACAATAATCATCAATATTCTGGTGGAAATAATCGCTACAGTTAGGTAGGCCAGGTGGTGCACACTTTGGTAAGCCCAGCCCGTTGGAAAGGAGGTGTGTGTGAGGGGGGTGGGGGGGGGGGGAGTCCCGAGTTTGAGGCTAAGGTATGCTGCATAGAGAGTAAAAGCCAGCCTCAGCTACGTAGGAAGACCATGTCTCAAAAAAAAAAAAAATTAAAATTCACCACTGTTTATTAAATATATTCAGTGAGGCGCAATGGACAGCCCAGGCTCCTAGGAATCCTTCTTCCTGACTCTGACCCGTAGTCTTCCTTTTAAAGGGGCCTTTCTGCTTATCTGGCCTGATATGCAAATACACCTACTCAGGAAAAAGAGCTAGAGCCATGGACCGACTTCCCCCAAAGTCCTCGAGATTGCCAGGAGAGGAGGAGAGAGGCCTGTTGAGTTCCAGAGAAGACGATGGGTGCGCATGAGTGTAGGCAAAGAGAGTTTGGAAAGCCGTGGGGACAGGCCAGGGCGTGCGGAGGGGCGGGGGGGGGGGCGGGCGCGGCCTGAGTCAGGCTGCGGGGCGGACCCCGACCCTAGCCGCCACTCCTGTCCCAGCGGCCGTCAGCCTCAGTCGCAGCCCGGCCTCGCTCTTCAACTTGGTAAGCATAACTTTTGACTTTTTTTTTTTTTCTTTTCTCTCCTTTTCAATGAAAATAACAAAGGGCAAAGCTACACACGCTCTCGGCCGGGTGTATCTTGGACGAACGTGGGACGTGGCAGAAAACAGATCTGGAAGGAGAAACCGTGTGGGAGGCGATTAGAGAAAAGCGGGGAGGAGGACGAAGCCCAGAAATTACACCCTAATGACAGCCGGGGGAAAGAAATGGTGATCTTTGGTTCTCTCTGGCGAAAGACACGGTCTAGGGCTGGGCGCGGCCGCCGGGAGGGCGGAGTGCCCCGGGCCATGCGCCCCTGCGCCCGGCGGGGACCTCAGCCGAAGCCACCGGAAACCCGCGGGGGTGCCGGAGACTGGGTGGGAATCTTGGGCGGTGTCCCTGGCGTTTCTATAGACCAGAAAAGGAACATTTCAGAACTTAACCTTCCTGAGTTCTGGAGGAGGGGAAGGGGAGAGTTAGGAATCAGCTGCGGGAAGCCTCCGGCAAGGGGCCAAGACACACAGACAGAGGAACTGGAGCCTGTTGCAGCCATTGGAACCCCAGGCAAGAATGTGGGCGGTGGCCAGTACCTCCAGCCCACTCCTTTCTTCTTCCCCTTACTTCCCCCCTGCCATCTTTTTAGCTACTCCCTGCATCACCTGCCCGTCTCCTCGCAGCTACTTCTATTCCCCTCGTCGTTTTTGTTTTGTTTTGTTTTTGGTTTTGGTTTTTTGTTTGTTTTTTTCCTACCGTTTCGCCTAACTCACTCCCGGGAAGTCTACCGTCTCCGTTGTCTTCCCGGATAGGATCAGCAAACTTTGCAGGGCGACCCAACAGGGTGTCTGCTCTAGCCCCAAACTAAGCTTAGTTAGGCCTCTTACGTTTTTAAATGCTTGGAGGGCAGTCGAAAGGAAAATGACCCCCTGTGATACGTTAAAGTTATAGGAAAAGCAAATGCATAAAGTTTACCGGAGCTGCCACACCCTTTTGCTTTATGTATTGTCGCCTTGGCTGCCCGGCTTACAGCAAAAGAGTGAGAGGACCCTATGAAGCATAAAGAGCTAGAAATGTTCACAGTTGTCCCTGCTTTAGTGTGCAGATCTTTTATCACTTCCTACTTGTCCTTTCCGTCTTCTGGTTTTCATCACACAGGCAGGGTAGGTAGGTGAGACCCTGTACGCTTGCAGGACCAGCTTTCCTGTTAGTGACAAATAAAATGTTTAACTATTTGTCACGTGTTTCTGCCAAAGGGAAGCTTTTCCGGAATGTTGAAATTTTAGAGCGCATTTTTAAAAAGTCTTTCGCTGTGTCCTTTCATTGTGCACTTTCTCCTTGCTGTCGCAGGTCCAGTCACATAAAAAGGCCGGTGGTGAGGGGGCGTGCTGTCTCTTTCAACCACTGCTGCACAGGGCAATGCCTCTCAGTCTTAGCACTTCGTTCTACAGGGAAAGGGGAAGGAAGCATCTCTCTGTAAGTGTGGAGAACGCTATGAAGCTGGCCTCCTCAGTCTGGAACCTTCTCTCAAGTCTAGTGTGGCCTCCAAGTCAGCCTTTCTGCTCTCATGTGACATGCCAATAATAAGGCAGAGAGATTTTAGTTCTGATAGGAGGAGCACATGTACACACACGCATTTTTTTCTAGGCCGAGGTGCTTTGTGTTTTTGTTTTGTTTTGTTTTGTTTTCTCTATGCCCTGAGCCTACCAACACTTTTCTCTCTTTCAGTAAAAGGCCCCCTATAGAGGAGAGTAAATCTCCAGCACTGTGGCTGTTTAGGAAGAATTTAACTCCAGAAGAAGGTACTCAGGACATTCTTTTCTTTTCTTTCTTTCTTTTTTTTTTTTTTTTTTTGGTTTTTTTGAGACAGGGTCTCTCTGTGTTAGTCTTGGCTGTCCTGGACTCACTTTGTAGACCAGGCTGGCCTCGAACTCACAGCAATCCACTTGCCTCTGCCTCCCGAGTGCTGGGATTAAAGGTGTGCGCCACCACGCCCGGCCCACTCGGGACTCGGGCCACAGCAGTGCAACTTTGATGGTAAAATGCCCAAAGACAGGTGTTAGAAGGGGAAACCAGAGACTATGGGGCTGACGGCTTTTGTCACCTTTGGCAGGTGTAATCACACAGCCTGAAAGCTTCCAACCTATTCCAACTTATTCTAACATATCCAGGAAGCCCATCTTAAAGAGAAACCAAAGGATAAATACTAAATTACAATTGTTAATGTGCATCCAAATCATAGTTAACATCAAGCCAGACAGCTTCAGGGTGTGGTCAGGCAGATTCCAGGAAATCCTGCAATTGCACTCTTACCCACCAGAGGGAGCACAACAGCTCAATTCTGATCTCAGCGGGGAATGACTCAATGCTATAGAATTTCCTTTAGGAATTCTGGTGAGAAAAGCAGAGCCCAGGACGGAATTTGAACTGGTGTATTTCCTGGTGCAACCACAGCTCTGGCTCAACTCTGTAATAAGTTGAATGTCGGGCACCATTCCTGTGGCAATAAGTGGCACCTGGATGAAACAAAGGCAGAAGTTTGCAGAAAGGAACCTGGTAGCCTCGAGCCTAGGGGTGACTCTGCCATGCTAGTTAGCCTCTCATGCCTTAATCCTGCTCAAGTAAAATTAATGGTGTTTGTCTGTCTGCTTTACACACACACACACACACACACACACACACACACAGGTATGGGTCCACTAGGTAGCCCAGGTTACCCTAACCTCTTGATTCTCCAAGTGTATGCATTCCCTTGGATGGATACACATCTCTGAACCTTGATGAATATATTTCTGAAGATCTAAAACGTGCTCTCCCTCTCCTAGTGCCCAGTCACAGACATGCTGTTCGTTTCCTTCAAGGAAGGGTTTAGTGTTGCATTAACGGCGTCTCATTCCTCACCGTGGCCTCTCCATGCTCCTGAGGATCAGGCCACTGTAACCTCCCGCCAAGGTTCAGAATGTGTGTGGGGGTGCATGGGCTACTCATATGTTTTCTCACACTACCCAAGAATATAAGAAAAGTTCTCCCTTGTCTGAGCCGCCTAGTGTTTTCACGCACTTGGGTTCCACGGAGCTATGAAAAAGAAGCTCACCAAATGGCACTTTCCCTGGTGTCTTCCCCTGTCTGGCCCCTGATAAACGATCCAGACTGTAAGAAACCACTTCAACCAAAACGAGACACCGTGATCCTCTGGCACCCTCTGTTCCCTAGCCTTCCTAATTCTCAAAATACTTTTAACCCTGAGCTCTGTATCTTTTTTTTCCTTCTTCTTCTTCTTCTTCTTCTTCTTCTTCTTCTTCTTCTTCTTCTTCTTCTTCTTCTTCTTCTTCTTCTTCTTCTTCAAAGGCAAAAATGTCCAAGCCTACAGAGACTGAGCGATGCATCGAGTCCCTGATTGCTGTTTTCCAAAAGTACAGCGGGAAGGATGGAAACAGTTGTCACCTCTCCAAGACTGAGTTCCTCACCTTCATGAACACAGAGCTGGCCGCCTTCACGAAGGTACCTGCCCCAGCATCCACACCCTGACTGCATACTGCACAAAACAAACAGGAGCCTGGCAGAACAGCCATGCAGAGCGATCAGCAACTGCTTCCTTGTTCCTCACCCTGGGACACAGGGGCCACTCCTTACCCTCGCTGTGCCCCCAGGGTCTTGGGGTGAGCACCATTTGAGCCTTACCAACTGCCTGGTGCTGGGAATGGCTATTTGGAGTTTTCCCCTATGGCATGTGGCATAATAGACTCATTCCAAGTTTTTTTTTTCTTCACCCCAGGCATCCCTGTTTAATAAGGTGTTCTGCAGTGATGGAAATAATATTCTATTTTCTCACTATCATCAATGCCTCACTATCAATGCCTCCAGCCACTCACCATACTCATTTGAAATGCGGCCAATGGCTTTCTTTCTTTCTTTTTTAAGATTTATTTACTTATTATGATTACAGTGCTCTGCCTGCTTGTACAGCTGCAAAGCCAGAAGAGGGCACCAGATCACATTATAGATGGTTGTGAGCCACCATGTGGTTGCTGGGAATTGAACTCGGGACCTCTGGAGGAGCAGACAGTGCTTTTAACCTCTGAGCCATCTTTCCAGCTCTGGCCAATGCTTTCTAAGTTAATCTAAATGTAAATGTAGATAGTGGATGTGTGTACGTGCACACATTCGTGGGTTTGCACCCATGTCTCTCTCTCTGTGTGTGTGTGTGTGTGTGTGTGTGTGTGTGTGTGTGTTTGGAGACTCATGGGTTGGGAATGAGGCATCTCAGGCAGGACTTATGGCTTTCTACCTGAAACCATTCACTTCTATATGGTTTACACTAAGTCTGGGTTCATTCTCATCTCTTTGAATCTGTTACTTCCACATTGGAGATGAGACTAGCAACAACCACCCACTTCCTGGACCTTGAACTCCACTGAGAACAAACGCGGGCAGGGTATTCAAAAAGCACTTTAGAAAGCGAAATATAAAGATGTCATTGTCTTTCAGAATCAGAGGGACCCTGGAGTCCTGGACCGCATGATGAAGAAGCTGGACCTCAACAGTGACGGGCAGCTAGATTTCCAAGAGTTTCTCAACCTTATTGGGGGCTTGGCGATAGCCTGCCACGAGTCCTTCCTCCAGGCTTCCCAGAAGCGGTTCTAACCGGTCTCGTTCGCATTCTGGCTGCCGAGGCATCAGCTCCTCCACCATCCGTACCTGCACTGAGCCCACCACACCCATCACCACACGCAGCCCATGCCTGGTAGCAGAAATAAAGCAATGCCTTTTTAAAAAAACAAAAAAACGTCCCCCCGAGAGTTGGTAGGTTTGCGTAAGGGAGGGTGTCGTGTAGGAAGAATGTATCGGGAGCCGTTAGCGGAAGCTGCCTGGGAAACTGTATTGGGTGTGCACAGAATCACGGCCAGTGAGTGATGCAACCGGGATGAGCTCAGACCTCTCAGGTTGCTGCCCGGAGGCCATTTGTTGTCATCATTCGCCGATTACACGTCTACGTTGACAGGCCCCACCTTTGATTTCTAGTGCAGAAAGAAAACCAGAACCAAGGAAACATGTCTCGGAATAAAGAGGACATTTCAGGAGAAGGCGCTGGGAAGAGTAAGGGGTAAAACAGGCCAAGAGATGTCAGTGCGTCGTGTTCGGTGTGGACTTCTTCATTATGACTGGCTGTGGTGGGTAGGAAGCCCTCGGTTTCTAAGCCCCCTGACTAAGCAACATGGAGAAAAGCCTGGCTGATGAGGAGCTAGGAAAAAAACAAACAAACAAACAGATCAGAGAGAAGTGAGGAGAGAGGAACAGGTTTTTAGCAGTACCTTGTCCTTCCCAAGAAGTTAAGCAAAAATGACCAGGCTATTTGCGAGGTTGTTTTAGCTTGTGAAGGTCCAAGCTGAAAGTCAGTGCCTCAGGCTAAGGAGCACCATGCCTTTTAGGTATAAGTCCAGCTTCTTTTAATTGGCTAGCAGCATATGAAGCGGGGGAGGGGGCGTAACCCATAAATGGTGCCTTTCAAAGGCGTACCCTGTGTTTAAAAAAACAGCCAAACCCTAACATTATCCCAGGGAAAAGATGGAAAAGCGCCCAGCATTTTAAAGTCATACTGGCCTCTATTGGCCATTCTACAACAAACCAGAGGCTCCCACTTGAGACAACAGGACTCGAGGGAACTAACTAGGAGATCTTGACTCGTCCAGTGGTATCAAATTCTGATAAGAAGTAAACCAACTGGTATTAAGCTGTTAACTGAAGATTCCAGCAACCTACCCGCAGGGAGTGCCTGCTTCCGGCTAGGAGAGTGGTAGAGCAATGTGGGGAGGAGGGGTTGGTTTAACTGGGCTGATGAGTTCAGGAGAGTGCTGTGCTGAGCATGCTACTGTAGAGTGCCAAGGTCTAGGTACCAGTGACCACTTACATCCCCTTACCTGGTCCTGTTCCCTGAGCATCAGAACCCCCTCTTAGGCCCCTTCACATAAAACAGTACACAGAGATTTTGTTTCCTTTGTTCGTGAATTAAGCAAATGTTAACTTGAATGGGAGGACACTGTTAGTAGCACCTCACGTGGAGTTGTGAAAAAAGCAGGGAAGATTCTTGCTCTTAAGAACTTTGCACACTGCCGGGCGTGGTGGTGCACACCTTTAATCCCAGCACTCAGGAAGCAGAGGCTGGCAGATCACTGTGAGTTCGAGGCCAGCCTGGTCTACAAAGTGAGTCCAGGATAGCCAAGGCTACACAGAGAAACCCTGTCTCAAAAAACCAAAAAAAAAAAAAAACAGAACAAAAGCAAAAACAAAACCCTTGTACTGGAGAGATGGCTCAGAGGTTAAAAGCACTGACTGTTCTTCCAGAGGTCCTGAGCTCAATTGCCAGCAACTGCATGATGGCTGACAACCATCTGTAATGTGATTTAATGCCCCTCCTCTGGGATGCAGGCAGAACACTGTATACATAATAAATAAATATATCTTGAAAAAAAAAAAAGAATAACTTGCACTCAGGGCTGGAGAAGTGGCTCAGTGGTTAAGAGCAATGGCTGCTCTTCCAAAGGACCCAGGTTCGAATCCCAGCACCCACATGTCAGTTCACAACTGTTTGTAACTCAAGTTCCAGGGGATCTGACACCCTTACACAGATGTACATACAGGCAAAACACAAATGTAGATTTAAAAAAAAAAATCACAGTTTAAAAACAGAAAAAAGAAAAGTGCCTGGCCAGGTGTGGTGGCTCCATTCACACCAGTACTCAGGAAGGCGGAGGTAGATGGATCGCTGAGTTTGAGGCCAGCCTGGTCTACAAAGCAAGTTCAGAACAGCCAAGACTACACGGGGAAACCCTACCTCGAAAAACAAAACAAAAAAGCCTGCACTCTCAGGTTTTATACCTCTGCTTCCCTCTAACCCCCAACGCCAGGCGGGAGAGAAAGAAGGTCAGAAGGAAAAGAGGATGCAGACCTCTTTAGGCTTAGTTCCTTGCAGCAAGTCCAATCTTTGGGCTGTATATCCAGCAGTCCAGCTAACCAGCAATCACAGCAGCAGTAGCAGCAGTACGAACCAGCAGCAGACTTCTTCCTCCTCCGACTCCTTTTCCTCTCGGTGCTCTCAGAGACTTCAGAATTAAACTATCTGGCAAAGATCATGCACCTCTCCAAGCCTGCACCAAGCAATCATAGTTAACAGCTGTGGACAAACCAAAGGCAGCCCCATATCCCACACTTGGGGTTAAAACAAAAAACGTATTCACATAACATAACTGAGTTTTTAGAGAAACCAAAGCTTCCACTACATTCGCTGTATCCCACACTGAACTTACTGTCTTCCTGACCCGCAGCTCAGCCTCCACGCTGTCCTCATCTCAGGCAATGTTGCATACCGGCCCCACCCAGGAATGTGGAAATCTGCTCCCATCACTTTTCCTTGTGTCTTACTTCCTCATCAGATCCCTAAGCCAATCCAGTTCTCCCAAATCACCTCTTGATCCCACCCCTG
The DNA here is from genome assembly GCF_903995435.1 of Acomys russatus. Classification (NCBI taxonomy): domain Eukaryota; kingdom Metazoa; phylum Chordata; class Mammalia; order Rodentia; family Muridae; genus Acomys; species Acomys russatus. Next base: position 64,899,529 of record NC_067151.1, read on the forward strand.
ACCCAGACCACTGCCTCTTGCCTGATATGACAATGGCTTCCTAACTGGCCCCTGCCCTGGCTTTGTCCTAAAGCATTTGATTAGGATGCTGGCCAGTTGAAGGCCTTAGGAGGCTCCCCAGCGCTCCTGGGCTTACAGAGACATGTCCCGTCTACTCCCCTTCTTTCTTGCTCACTCTTCTAACCATCTCTATCTAAAAATGTGGACATAACAAGCTTGGTGACCTGAATTCAATTCCCAAGACCCACATGGCAGGAGGAGAGAATTGACTGCTGTAAATTGTCCTCTGACCTCCGCAGGAGCTCAGCTCAAATGGATACACACACACACACACACACACACACACACACACACACACACACTTAAAAATTTCTTTTAAAAGAGTTTGTTATTGGTCTTAATCTGTTTAAAATCTTTATACTTGCTCTTGTTACATGCAATATAATTCAATATTCCCTAATGAGTAAAAACAGTTTCTGGGAGACTAGGGGCCAGAGAGATGGCTCAACAGTTAAAAATAGGCATGCCGAGGGGACCTGAGCTCTATTCCTAGCACCCACATAGTGTCTCACAACTGCTTATCACTCTAGCCCTAGGGAGCAGCCACTCTCTGGCCTCCATGGGCACCTGCATTTACATTCACACACACAGACACACACAGACACACAAACACACACACTCACACAGACACACAAACACACACACATTCACCCACACACAAACACACAGACACACACACAGACACACACATTCACACACACAAACACACAGACACACACACATAAAAACACACACAAACACACACACACATTCACACACACGCATTCACCCACACACAAACACACAGACACACACACAGACACACACATACAAACACACACACACATTCACCCACACACAGACACACACACAGACACACACATAAACACACACATACATTCACACACACACAAACACACACACAGACACACACACACAGACACACACACACACACATTAAAAATAGTTGTTTATGGTTTTGTTAGCTTTCTGTGTAGCCCAGGCTGGCCTCTAATTGGGCAGTCCTCCTACCTCTCTGCCATTGGTGGCTTAGTTTTGTTTGTTTGTTTATATTAGAAAAACTTCCTTTAACAGAGCCAGGCATGGTGGTGCACACCTTTAATTCCAGCACTCGGGGGTTGGGGAATGGGACAGTAGGCAGAGACAGACAGATCTCTGCGACTTCGAGACTAGCCTGATTTAGCAAAAAGATTCCCAAGACAGCTAATGCTACACAGAGAAACCCTGTCTTGAAAAAACAAAACAAGCCGGGCAGTGGTGGCACACGCCTTTAATCCCAGCACTCAGGAGGCAGAGGCAGGTGGATTGCTGTGAGTTCAAGGCCAGCCTGGTCTACAAAGAGAGTCCAGGAAAGTCAAGGCTACACAGACTAACCCTGTCTCAAAAAACCAAAAACCAAAAAACAAAAAAACCACCACCACCACCACCACCACCACCACCAACAACAACAAAAAAAAAAAAAAAAAAAAAGAAGGAAAGAAAGAAAAAAAGAAAAAACAAAACCAACCAACCAAAACCCCCAACTCTCCCTTTAATCAAGGCTCCTAACATGGAAAAGATTTGTCAGATAAAATAAAAAGTTTCCAATACACCAAGATACAAATCCATAAGCCACCACAAGTACAATAGTAAAGACCACAACAACAAATTCTCACCATCACGTGCTTCCAAGAGATGGCAGAGATGGCCTGCTGGATACACAGCACACTAGCGCTTTGAGGTCACACTCATCTGACACGGCCGTGCTCAACTCAAGAAGCAAAGCAGGCACCAGCACATCCAAACAGTGCATCGAACAAACATCCTCTAACTATCAAAGTGAGATATAAGAAAGCAACATGACCAGGCTGTCAGAAAGACAGCAGGAAGGAGGACGGCCATGTGACGCTTCAGGCTGAAAGATGGTTTGTCAGCTTCACTTGTTTGGCTTCTGGGGTAGTGGCCGCCGGAACAGTAACATGTGAGGTTCTGGTTCATGGATCAGATATTGGACCCATCCCTGACCCTACTGTGAGGAGAACTGCTACTTAGTATTGGCCTGAAAGAGTTAACTAAGGTTTCCAGGGAAGAGCTCAGGGGCTGCCCCTCCTGAAAGGGTTGGGTGGCTCTGGCTCTGCTCTCGGATTCTGGGGAAGAGTTCAGGGGCTGCCCCTCCTGAAAGGGTTAGGTAGCTCTGGCTCTGCTCCCAGAAGTCTTGGCAGTAATTCCTTGTGAACTCCTTGATAAAGTTAAGCAGTTATTGGTTCAAGGTGAGGGAAGGCTTATAGTTATCTTCTTTCTTGTCCGTGAAATTTTCTTCCCTGACTGATTCCCAGAATGTGTTTAGTCTAATAGGTATGGGAACCAAGTTTGTTATTGGTAATATTAATGAGAACTAATGTTACGTGCCAAGCCAGAAATATGCTACTTTAGAAATGTATAAAAGTTGTGCTTAAGAAATAAACCGTTGCTATTTGCCACCAGAGCAATAGTCCGCCCGTTTCTTAAGGCTACTCGTCACCAGAGCAGTAGTCCGCCTGTTTCAAGACGTTCGCGGAGCTGGTCTCCATCACTACTGAACACTGAGATTTCTCCATTCAGGTGCGGACATGAAATGAGTGTTAAGGACCAGCTTGGCAATGCCCTTGGGCAACTTGAAACAATGGCACAAACTCCTTGTCTTTTTAGTTGGTGGAAAAGTGAATTTGTGTGACGTGACTGCTCTGCCCAAGGGTGCTCGGCCCGCGTAGCATCTGTCGGCCTCCAGACAACTCAAGCAGCACGCCCTTTGCTGTGCTTATTAAAGCTAAGCAGAATTCTTTTCGAAGACCTGATGAGACCAACTCGCTGAAGATTCTTGTGGTTGATGAAGGTGTAGTTGATACAACTGGAGAAAACAGGCCGTGGAGGAGTAGCTGGGCATTGGTGGCATAAAGTTTTAGTCACAGCATTTAGGAAGCCAGGCCAGTCAGGGCTACATAAGTGGAAAACCTGCCTTAAAAAGCAAAGCAAAGCAAAACAAAACAAAACAAAACATTGAAAGGGTCATTAACTTAGCTTGTTTTCCAAAGAAAGAGAAAAAGAATGATAACATCTATTGTTTATCTGTCAATAAATAAATAAATAGATAAATAAATAAATGTAACTGCATGTGTCATATCAGAAAGCTGATACAGGAAATACTGGTAAATGTATAAGTTTTTTTGAGTTATCTACTTAAATTATAATTTCATGAATATTCCGTTTAACCTTATAGCTAACTATTTAACATTAACCAAGCCAACTCCTGGTCCCTACGCTTCAGAAAAGAGAGCCTTTGCCATGTGTCAGTGAGCCCTCTTACTCAGCTCCCTATGTCCCTTTGACCTCTCACTCTCTTTGCCATCCTTGACTGAAGGGAGTGTTAAAAGGGACGCTCGTGGATGCCAGCCCCACTGGTGACCAGGACTTGGCTTCCTCAGAATGTGGAATGAAATCTGTCCTCTTTGGGGCACTTGAGGGCTTCTGACATCCACTCTTCTTACTTTTCCCTTTCTGCTTTCATTAGGGCAGCTTCATCTCTGCATTAGTACTGAGATCCTTCTGTGTTGTCAGCAACACATGCCGTAGCCCAAGTGAGTTATAAAGAGCAGGCTTATTAACACTCACAGTTCTAGTCCAAGGCCTTGGTGGCCACACACAATAATGTTCTCCTTGTTATTCCCGAGGCACTGCAGGACACCACATATCAACAGACAAGGGGTGTGCACACAAGGATGTGCACCCATGTGTCAGTGTACGTGCGTGTATATGTATGCGAGCACACATGTGTGCATGCTGACCTTTCCCCCTTGTACTGGCTGGTTTTGTGTGTCAGCTTGACACAAGTTAAAGTCATCAGACAGAAAGGATCCCCAGTGAAGGAAATGCCTCCATGAGATCCAGCTCTAATGCATTTTATCAATTGGTGATCAATGGGGGAGGGTCCAGCCTATCGTGGGAGGTGCTGTCCCTTAGCTGGTGGTCCTGGGTTCGGTAAGAAAACAGGCTGAGCAAACGGTGATGAGCAAGCTAGCAAGCAGCACCCCTCCATGCCTTCCATGTCAGCTTCTGCCTCTAGGATTATTTTGGCTGCCTTCTGCCTGTATCCTAAGAACTAGTCTGGGGCTAAGTTTTAAAAATTGGCAGAGGAAATTTCAAGACAACATAACATTGAGTCTGAGGCATGATTATCACTGGTAACTCATGTAGTTTTACAATGAAAAAGAACAGGTAGGACAGGAAAAGAATACAATACACACAGTTCGGAGAGAAAAGGAGGACCGAGAAGCTTAACATAGCTAAGGCCTGTGCTGAAAGAGAGGCTGTAATTGTCGAGGAGACTGGCACCGTTGAGGAGATGCCACTAGCTCTTGTTGGAACAATGGGAAGAGTGCCTCGGGGCAAGACTCCACCCAGATGAGCTTTCCACTTGTGAACGGAGAAATTCGAAGGGGCTGTCTTCTCCTAGAAAGCAATAGCTTCAACATATGAAAGCTTCTGTTAGTGGCGTTAGAGGGGCCTATGGTCCACTGTAGGCTCAATTTTCTTAACAATTGTATTTTATTATGAAGTTATTAACTGAGCATACCTCATTTATAACCCAACTAACCTAAACAAAAGGAAAAGGAGATTAAAGAACACAAGAATGAAAGCTTCAGGGTCTCAGTTCTGAGGAACGATTCTCCTGACCAGCAGCATTTCTTCTGCTGGAACCTGGAACAGCAACCAGAACCCGAAGCCCCGAAGCCTTCCCTCCAGCAGTTCTCTAAGTAAAGCGATGAACAGCCAAACATCCCAAGTCTCCAAAGACTCTGCCCCTCCTGTTTTGGACTCACATTTATACCTCCTCTCAGAATTTGCTCAAGGATGTTTTTCAGCTGTAACAACCAATCTCCCCCACAAGGTAGTTTGGCTTCTAAGGGGATAAACATCACCTGCTCTCTCACAAGTCTGTTCCTCATCCCACACTTGGGATCTAAACAAAAAAAACATGTTTATCTCTCTGTCAGTCCATCCTAACTTGGCAGCCATACTTGGTCACCCATGGTGACACTGGCTTTGAAGACGTGAAAGGTGTGAGAGCGAAGGGGTCAGGAGTCCTTCTTCCACGGTTTCAGAGAACTGCTGAGGCCAGCAACGTGCGGCAGGATCGGAGTCTATGTGAAGCCATGAAAGGCCATTTTCGTGAAGTTGTAAAAGTGAAGCCTTTGTTGAAGTGAAGAGCCCAAGACGTTAGAGATAGGGTCAAAGCTGTAAGATGTTCTTCACGGAGGGCTACAGACAGACGGCAGAACAGGGTCAAAGCTGCAAGATGTTCTTCACGGAGGGCTACAGACAGACAGACGGCAGGACAGGGTCAAAGCTGTAAGATGCTCTTCACGGAGGGCTACAGACAGACAGACGGCAGAACAGGGTCAAAGCTGTAAGATGTTCTTCACGGAGGGCTACAGACAGACGGCAGAACAGGGTCAACAGGCAGAGCCGGAGGGCACAGCAAGCTAAAGTCTTTGCGCAAAGTCCCCTGGGCTGGAGAGATGTCTCAGAGGCTAAGAGCACTGGCTATTCTTCCCAAGGTCCTGAGTTCAATTCCCAGCAACCACATGGTGGCTCACAACCATCTATAATGAGATCTGGTGCCCTCTTCTGGCCTGCAGGTGTACATGTGAACACAACATTATATACATAAATAAATAAATAAATCTTTAAAAGAAAGAAAGCTAAGTCCCCGACACACTGGACAAAAAGCTACAGGATTTGATGCTTGACTTGTTGAGTTTTTGTCTTGCTTTGGTCCAGTCTGTCCATCTATGCATCCTTCCCTCCCTTTTAGAATGGGAAAGTATGTTATGTGCCATCATATGCCGCAAGTGTGCAATTTGGTTGCTGATTTTACAGGAGATCACAGTTAAGAAATTGCCTTGAATTTCAAGAGACGTCAGATTTTTAATGAATATTGAAATTGCAAAATATCATGGAGAGTTGGAAATTTGGACCAAGTGTTGTTGTTTTGTTTTTACCATTTGTGTATCTTAATTGGAAAATGTCTTTGCAGTGAGAATTCTGGTATCTTAAAAAACCCAGATATATTTGTAAACATTTCTTTTCATATCCCAGGTGTAGGATATGAGGCTGTTGCCTCATGCTTGCTCTGGTAGGTGCATGAGAGAAAAAAGGCAGGGTTTCTCTGTGTAACAGTCCTAGCTGTCCTTTGCTCTCTTTGTGGACCAGGCTGGCTTTGAACTCATAGAGGTCCGCCTGCCTCAGCCTCCCAAGTGCTGGGATTAAAGTTGTGGGCCACCACGCCCGGCAAACTCTCTAACCTTTAACACCACCTTGCCAACCTGCCAAATAGGATATGCTCACCAGACCAATCTGAAAGGACTTTGGCATGTATACGATTAAAAGTTCAAATAAGTAAAGCAAAATAATAATAATAATAATAATAATAATAATAATAATAAATGCACAGACTATAAGAAGAAAAGAATAAAAATGGAACAAAAAAAGATGTTGTAAATTAAATCATTAAGAAATAGATAAGGCAGGCTGGGTGTGGTGGCGCACGCCTTTAATCCCAGCACTCAGGAGGCAGAGGCAGGCGGATCGCTGTGAGTTCGAGGCCAGCCTGGTCTACAAAGCAAGTCCAGGACAGCCAGGGCTACAAAAAGGGACCTTGTCTTGAAAAACAAACAAATAAACAAACAAACAAACAAAAGAAATAGATAAGGCTCCTGAAATGAGTGTTCTACCACCAGCTCACGGCCCAGCCGCAGGGACAAGGGGAAATCTTCTTCCTTCCCACGGAGCCCAGGAAGGCCTGAGTGACTCATCATCTCTGCCCACCTCACAAGGACCTTACTGTACCGTCCAGTAACTCGGTCAGAGAAACGGTGGGAACCCAGGCAGCAACGGGAGGGCCACACCTGATTAGTAACTGTGACAATGCTACCGTTGATTCTGACTTCTTAATCATAGGCCTCTCCCTCTCACCACTAAGGGCACTCCGAGACCTGCTGGAGGGAGAGGCGAGTCTGCGCTACCTGGGAACAGCCATCTGAATGACCTCAGCAGCCTGGGAACACAGCCAGGCTGCGGGAGAAAGAAGCCTGTACCGCCTCCTCAGTTGGGAAACAAAAACCAAAGATGAGGAACACGTCTGTGTTCCAGTCACTACCTATCTCCTAGGAGCTTAGTGTCGGCTTTGTCCTGGTGCCTCCCCTAGAAGTCACCATGGTTTCTAGTGGGAACGCAGAAAAACAAACAGAAAGGACAAGGACTCAGGAATGTTGCAAATCCACAAACAGACTAACCCTTCAGCAGAGCAAGAGCCCCAGGTCTGGAAGTCAAACCCAGGTCCTCTGCAAGAATGCTCTCAACCACCCAGCCGTTTCCCCGGTCTCCTGGCTGGTAGTTTAAAAATCTCCTGTCCCCCTCTTATTTTTATCATAAAATATTTCTATGAAAATGTTGCATGTTTCCTGTTGATTTCCTCCCCCAAAGATTTATTTATTTATACAGTGCTCTGCCTGCATGTACACCTGCAGGCCAGAAGAGGGCGCCAGATCTCATTATAGATGGTTGTGAGCCACCATGTGGTTGCTGGGAATTGAACTCAGGACCTTCGGAGGAGCAGCTCTTAACCTCTGAGCCACCTCTCCAGCCGTCCTGTTGATATTAATGGTAACAATGGTGGTAGCTAATAACTTACTGATGGCTCCTAGTGTAGTGAGGAACTTTCTGTACACTATCTGTTACTCCTTTTAACAGCTCCACCAACAACACCCATTTACAAGTGAGGAAACTGAGGCGCCAAGAGCTAGGACTTCTCCCAGGGTCTCAAAGCAAAATAAGATGCAAGGTCAAGTCCAGTCAATGTGATTCTAAAATCTGACCGTAACCAACAAAGTCTCCTTTGTTCTTTTCTCCGTTTGCTCCAACCCCACACATTGTACCTCCTGCTTGTTTGTTTTAAGAGCCCTCCACCCACCCTGACCAGACAGCAATGGCCCGGCTCTAAATTCTTTCAGCATGGCCTGTGGAACACGTCAGAGCTCACTGACAGGCTGTTTTTGGTCTTTTCATTGGTAGGGTTAGGGTCTAGGTGGGGCCTGAGATAGAGCAGTTCTGTCAACTGTGAGGCGGATTTGAATGGTCTGCTCTTGTTCATGACCACATTTGGAGAAGCCAGGATCCGGTGTTAATCCTGAGATTCGCCGGGGGTGGGGTGGGGGGACAATCCCATTACTTTAGGCCAGACTTAAACCAAGCTTTATTAACTATTAAATACCAATTAAGAGGTAGACTTTGGTCAGGACCATTCCCAGGAATTTCCCAGCCTAAGAATGGCCTTGAACCATATGTTCAGGGGCTTATAAGGCTAAACCTATAGGCGACCGTACTTTCCCATGAGGCTTTGTTATTTCCCAAGAATTACAACTCCCAGCATTCCGGGAACTTACCTCATTCTTGGGCAGGTGGGGCTTACAGGCTAATTTTGGGCATTACACTAGTAGATAGACACATACATTTTTACCACGTGTCTTTAAGAAAATACAGATAATACTTATCTTTGAAGGCCCCCTTTCTTCTCTTTATGTTTCTGTATTGTACATTTTTTTCTTTAGCTCTCTGTGTGTGTGTGTGTGTGTGTGTGTGTGTCTGTGTGTGTGTGTGTGCGCGCGCGCGCGTGCGTGTAGGGACATGCCATAGGCACACATGCAAAGGTCAGAGTTCAAGGTTGGATGTTGTCCTCCACTTTACTTTTTTGATACAGGGTCACTCACTGAATCTGGAGCTCTCTGATTGGATACACCAGCAAGCCACTAGCTGCCAGAATCCTCTGTCTCTACCTCCTAGTGACCTATAGCAGGTCAGGCCACCAGGCCCAGCTTTTTAGATAGGTGCTGAGGATCCAGGCGCAGCAAGGACATCAATCACCGGGCCATCTTCCCAACCCTTCCTTATTTTTATAGTCAAACTTCCAGTGTCTGCGATGTCTCCCCAGTTAGCACCTGAGAGCCTCGGTGGCACGGCCCTTCATGGTTTCTTCAGCCTCCAAACACCCAGCACGTAATCACAGGACAGAATGCCGGGCAACGCTAACTCGATGGAGCAAAGGTTCGTTTTGGCTCAGAGTTTCAGGCTGCAGCCTACTGTGGCGGGGAAGGCATGGAGGCAGAAGCGCAAGGCAGCTGGTCATACAGCGTTCACAGTCAGCCGAGGGGATGGTGCCGCTCAAAGTCAGGCTAAACCTGCCCACCTCAGTTAACCAACCCTAGGAAAGTCCTCAGAGGGCCCAGAGGCTTGTCTCCTAGGTGATTCTACAGCCTGTGGAGCTGACAATCAAGGCTAACATTCGCACCTCCTAATCAGCTGCTTCTCCCCCCCCCACTCCCCTCCTGCCCCCCCCCCCCACTTCTCCAGGCCCACCTCCCCACTTGCCCTGGCTAACTCCTGCAGGCCTGTCAAGATTGTCTTCACACGGCGCAGCCTCTGGGAAACCTCTCCTAAGACTTGGAGATCCCTGGGCTCTACCCTCAGGCGTGCAGTCCAGCAGTAACCAGTCCCTTAGCCGTGGTATTTTTCACCTTATGCATGCTGATTGTTGTTTTGGCCGGTCTTCCCTCCTGGATTGAGTTTTGCAACAGAAACATTGTATCTTTATTTTGTATCTACACGCTACAGTTCTAGGCATGCCCCTGGCAACTCCATCAGGATGAGACTAAATATAACCCCCAAACTCAGGTTTTCAAATACATCCATTGCTCAGTATACACAGGACAATGGTTTCGAAGACTCCTAGGTGCAAAATTCAAGAATATTCAAAATGGCACAGCACAATATTTGCATATTACCTATGTGTGCCTCTTCATATTTTTTAGATCAGCTCTAGACTACTCATAATATATAATACACTATAAGGGGGCGGGGACTGGAGAGATGGCTCAGAGGTTAAGAGCACTGGCTGCTCTTCCAAAGTTACCAAGTTCGATTCCCAGCAACATGGTGCCTCATGACCATCTGTAATGAGATATGGTGCCCTCTTGTGGTGGGCAGGCACACATTCAGGCAGAGAATTGTATAAATACTAAATAAATCTTAAAAAAAAAAAAATACACTATAGGGGTTATGCAAACCATGGTTTCACTGTGTTATTTACAGAATAGTGACCTAGTCATGTCCAATGCTGATACATGTTTTTAAACTTTTTTTTACGTACTCTCTATAGTTAGGTGAATCTATCTGTACCTGCAAAACTCACAGATTCAGAGGGTCAGCTTTATTGGCTATTACCCTCAACTTGAAGACAAAGAAAAGAAAGTTAGGTGAATTTTCCTCAAATTTTAAATCTTATATATTAACAGCAGCCCCACTGAGTACTAGTGAGGAAAAATATTTTATTTTGTGCTGGGTCAAGGTGATGGACAGATGTCTCATAATAGGAAGCCACTTTGTCTTTAATAGACCTTGACAAAGCTCAGGCTAGCCCACCCACTACTACCTGTAGGAGCTGACGGATAGAAGGAAGAAGGGAGGGAGAGAGGGAGACAGACAGACAGACAGAGTCAGAAAACAGTCTGTAGGGAAGAAGCCATAAACTCATTCTTGCTCTCTGCAGATGTTTCCAATAGACTTGTAACAGTGAGTAACTCATAGAGAACTGTGGCAACAAGCCAGAAGGAGTCCTAGCACTGAGACAGGGGAGTGGACACACCTGCCCATCCCTAGCCAAGAAGCCATCTGTAAATGATACCAGTTGCAAAGAAAAAAAAAAAAACAAAAAAACTTAGTTTTCTCCAATGGAGTCTCCCTGAGCATATTAACCAAATTTCAGGATGGGCCCCATGCTCAGGAGTAATCGGCCAGCAAAAACCAAACTCAATGATATTTTCATAGGGTTTTTTTTTTTCTCATATTGTGTCATTTGGTGTAAATGTTGTTTTTATTTCCTCAGAGGAGGGGATCCGATGGGAGCCACACTCAGACTTTACTAACACATGGCTTGGGCTGAGCCAAGAGCGTTTCTAATTATTTTTAGGCCTAGCCCCGGAATCTTCTAGCCTCTGTGCAATCTAATCTTCTGCAAGCCTGGATCTTGAAGGCTTCAGCTTCCAGGCTCCATCTGCTAACCTAGGCCCAGAACGTTTTCAGCTTCCAAGACTTTCTGTTGAACAAGCTCACCCTTTCTAGTTCTTTCTGAACTCTAGCTGGCTGGTTTGACTCAGCTGCTCTGGCTTAAAGCGCCTCTCCACATTGACTGATCCAAACTGGCTTCTCTTGCTTGGCTTCGGACTGAATTGCTCTGCTTGGAAAAACTGCATCTGAACTGCACAAATTCAACTGCACTCAACTGAACTGCACCGAACTGCACTGTCCTCGCGAGTCTACGGTACCGTCTGCATGGACCTGCAGCTCTCCCTGCGCTGCCCTGAAGTCGTTTCGCTTCCTGTCCTCATGAGAGCTGGTCATACCCTTCCCTGTGACTCATTCTGTCAAACCTTTCTCTGATCTGTCACTTTGTCTCTCAGTCAAAGGGTGTGCCTGTATTCCAGCTAGACCACACACACCTCGGTCTTTGGATGTGATCCCTTGCCAGAGTAGCTAGATTGCTGAATTAAAATTCCTCCACAGTTTGGGCATTTTTTAAAAATTTTTTATTTTTGGCCTTATTAGTCTTTTGCTTATATATTTTGGTTTCCTTTTTTTTTTTTTTTTTTTTTTTTTTGTATTTTTGTTGGGCCCGTTGTGTTTGTTTTAGGGGGCCTGAGGCTAGTTTGTTTGTTTTAGAGAAAGAAAAAGAGTGTGAAATTGGGCAGGTGAGAAGGTAGGAAGACCTGAGAGGAGTTGGGGAGAAAAAAGTATAATCAGAATACATTGTGTGAAAAAATTTTTCTCCATTATAAGAACAAATTGAACTCAGTAGGTTTAGGGGTTTTGATTTTTTAAAACATAAAATTAGGATTAAGAGGACATGAAGTGCAGCAGGAGTAGAGTTCGATGTGGGAGGCATTCGGGAGAAGACAAGGGTTAGAAAGTGCACTGTGTGCGTGTACAAAATTCTCGAAGACTTAATAAAATATATTCCAAAATAAAGACATGTAAAATACAATGTACTGTTACCATAATTGCAACACTAACCAACCTTAACATGATTTTTTTTTTAAACTGGGGGTGGAAGGTCCCTAAAACACCTCTTGAGAAAACTCTACAATACAGAACATACGACCTATAAAATCTATCGGTGTCCCAAACACGCAAGCAAACAAAAAATACAAAACCAAACCAAAACAAAACTAAAAGCCTAAAATTATTCTGTGAACCTTTAGCAGGAGAGACAGTTGGTTGTCATATGACATGGTCACGACGCCCCCCTCAGAAGAGCCCCCTGATTACCACCCACTGCAGCCTTCAGCAGCTAGGTTCTCGCTTGTCAGAATCTATGCTCAAAGGGATGAGAATGACCACCAATAAAACTGGCTGAATTCCACGCCAAAACTGGGTTCTGACGTACTCGGAACCAAATAAGAGTTCAATCAAATATCTCAATGCTCATTTTTTAAAAAAGTGCATACACCATTCCTTCCCCCATTGCTCTGAGAAATTTTTTACTAAACAGAAGAACACACAAGGCAGGGTAAAGACCCACCTCAGTCTGTATTCAGGCAAGAAGGCTACACTCACAGCTCCTTATTGGTTCTTTGGAATACACTGTTTCTACCTGAGTCGCTCAAACCCCACTGAAGAGCTATTCAGTCTGTGGCCACCAGAGGGAGCCACATCATTAACTAGAAGGCAAATCCATGCCTTCTCCAACGGTTTCCAGCCAAGAGGAGGCCCTGGGAATTCAGGCCCGAGGAGGTCTCTTTCTTTTAAGCCCTACATTTTACAAGAGGTTTGGGTCACTGGAGTTCCAATGAGTCGTACTTCTGTGAGTGTGAACCATCGCCAGGCACATCACAGTTTCATTAATCAACGAAGAGTAACCGTAGCTCAAGTAACTGTTTCCCTCTGATGAGCGGTCCGCAGGGTTTTAGCCAGCAGCGCCCTTTGTTTTAATTTAGGAAGAGCTTCTAGACTGGCAGCTGACAGCCGCAACAGGCGCTGTCTCGCAGATCTTCCCTCAGTGCCAAGCACTGGGATTTGGCCAAGCTGGCGTTCCATTCCAGCCTAATTACTCAGCTCAAGGTGCAGCCTATGTTTTCTCCTCCTTGAGGAAAAAAGTCACGGTGAGAACTGGGAGCCGGGCATTGTGGCCCACGCCTTTAATCCCAGCACTCAGGAGGCAGAGGCAGGAGGAGCTCTGTGAGTTCCAGGCCAGCCTGGTCTACAAAGTGAGTCCAGGACAGCCAAGACTACACAGGGAAACCCTGTCTTGAAAAACTTAAAAAAAAAAAAAAAAAAAAGAAGAAGAAGAAGAAGAAGAAGAAAAAGAAAGAAAGAAAAGAACTGGAAAATTAGGTTCACTGAGGACTAGAAAACGATAGAAAAGTCCATCTTCTTGTTGCCAGCTATTCCAGCTGGTGACAGAAGCAAACTCAAATGTTAGAACTGATTTTTATTCTGGTTCTATATTCCGCCCTGCCCCCAGCTTATTAACAAACTGGGAAAGAGGGTTGGAGAGATCGCTCATTTGTTACGAGCACCGGCTGTGCTTCCAGAGGACCTAGGCTTGCTTCTCCACAGCCACAGGGTAGCTCACGTCCGGGGGTAACTCCACTCCCAGGGATCCAAAGCCCTCTTCTGGCCTCCGTGAGTACTGCACACATGTGGCGCAGAGCATACGTGCAGCCAAACACCCATATGCATACAATAAAAACCAAAGCTTAAAAAGATTTTAAAGATAATAAGACTGAAAATCTTTTTGTTTCCTCGTCCTCCTCCTTGGTTTGTTTGTTTGTTTTCTAAGACAGGGTTTCTCTGTGTAGTCTGGTTGTCCTGAACTCACTCTGTAGACCAGGCTGGCCTCAAACTCACAGATCCACCTGCCTCTGACTCCTGAGTGCTGGGATTAAAGGCGTGCACCACCACTGCTCAGGCAGAAGACATTTTTAAACAGCCAACATATTTTAAAAGGTTTTTCAAAATACTTACAAGGCTGACTCCTCCTTCAGGATGGCTGCACATAGGTCACCAAATACAATCCCCTTCATAATCTTCATCTTCACCAAATTCCTCCAGGGGAGGAGTTGAAATCTAAGTCACAGGACTTGCCCCTGGCACCATGCCGTCTCACCACATAGGTGGGTTCAACACGGCTCTGCGTGGCTTGTCTCCTACGGCTGTTAGTAAAACTCACATCTAGCTAGAGTGCAGTGCTTATTATGTGCGAGGCACTCTGCTAAGTATTTACATGTATTTTCTTATTTATACTCATAAAATCCCTGTGAGGTGGGTGTCTGCTATGAAGTCTCTTTCAGGAAGAGAAAGCTGGGTCTTGGGAGGCTGGGTAACATAGTCAAGCTCTCACACATAATAAACAGCCAAGGAAAACACGACTCACTCTGAAGTTCATCTTAATCTGCTGAGCCTGTCCTAGTAGTTGCTGGTTGTTTTGTTGTTTTGTTTTTCTTAAAAATAATTTATTCAGATTACATCCTGATTGTTATCCCCTCACTGTATCTTCACCTCCTCCCTCCCTCTCTCTCCCTATTCCCCTCCCCCACCATATGATCACAGCCTATCAGGTCTCATCCTGGTAGCCTGCTTCCCCTTCCTCTGAGTGCCACCAGGCCTCCCCACCAAGGGGAAGTGGTCAAATAGGAGCCATCAGAGTTCATGTCAGTGTCGGTCCCTGCTCTCCACACAACTGTGGAGAATGCGCTGCCCATTGGCTAGACAGGCGATACGTCACAGGAGTTCATAGAAACCATTGCTCCTCTGAGAACAATTCCCAACACCCACGTCAAGTAACTCTAGCTCCAGGGGACCAACATCCTCTTCCAGTCTGTGTAGGGACCTGCACACATAGGGTGTATTTTCAAAGTGGAGTACATACAAATGCATTAAAAATGAGTCTTTTTTTTTTTTTTTTAGGGCGGTAACTTCTGTAGGAAACAAAACAAAACAAGAAAATACTAGTCTTTTGAATTCCGCCACTTTAAGACAGAGATAAGTTATGCAGCCTTGGCTGAGTCCTCCACTTACCTTTTGTAGTGGCAAACAGCCCGGCCTGCATTTTCTTTCTTTCTTCTTTTTCTCTTCTCTTTTCTCTTTCTTTCTTCCTTTCTTTCTTTTTTCTTTTCTTTTCTTTCTTTCTTTTTTTTTTTTTCTTAAGACAGGGTTTCTTTGTGTAGCCTTGGCTGTCCTGAACTTACTTTGTAGACCAGTCTGGCCTCAAACTCACAGAGATTCACCTGCCTCTACCTCCTGAGTGCTGGGATTTAAGACCTGCACCACCACACCTGCCTCTGCATGGATTTGTTTATTTGTTTGTTTGTTTTTTTGTTTTCCGAGACAGGGTTTCTCTATGTAGCCTTAGCTGTCCTGAACTCACTTTGTAGACCAGATTGGCCTGGAACTCACATCGATCTGCCTGCCTCTCAAGGAAAGTAGATCACACAGAAGAGGCGGGACTTCCTGACGCTGAGCAGTAGAAGTTCACACAGAACAGGCGGGACTTCCTGACACTAAGCTAGACAACCCGTTTTTCCCTCCACCCTAGAAGATGAACCCACCCCCATCTTACCCGAAAGGAAGGCTGGCTGGCTGTGGTGAGGTGAGGTGAGGTGCCTAAGACAGCCCTCTCTTCCTGTTGACATTCTTCAGAGGCTTCTCTTCACCTTAGACTCAAGCTCTCCTCCCTAAACAGGTGCCAACAGAGGCAGCAGTGTTAGGACCCCCAGCCTTAAGGATTCCTAAGCAGGTGCCAACAGAGGCAGCAGGGTTAGGATCCCCAGCCTTAAGGAGTTTTTGTCTTCCTCACGCCTCGGGGCAGTTCCTGGAATCAATACACTCCTGAGTCCACACCAACACCTGACCTTTTCCTTTCTACCCACCCTCCAAAGTGCCTGCTTGTTACTGGTCCTTTAAGAGCCACATAAGCAAATACACACACACACACACACACACACACACACACACACACACACACACTTCCTTACAGGATTCTATAAAAAGCAAACATGTGGGCAAAGACATTTGTTCAAAATTAGTCCCTTTATATAGTATGTGATTTATTATTTATTTAGGTCAGTTTCTCTCCCCCCCCCCTTTTGTATTACCAGGAAAAAAAAAAAAAAAAAAAAAAAAGAGTGTTGACCAGATCAGTGCCGCCCTGCAGGATGGCTGTGACTCCACTCCTCTAAGGGGATTCAAACTGGAGAATAAAGTTTCTTCAGCTTTGATTTCTGCTTACCTGGAATCTGGATACACAGAAGGTTAAGCTGGGTTGTGCAGGTTTCTGCATGGTACAGGGCACAGAGGAACAGTCTAACTTCCAGGACCTGTAAACACTGTGCCCCATCAGTGTCCTTGTGCTGCCCAAAAGACTAAGACTAGCACTCAAAAGATTGCCACTCTATTCACTCAGATTACGTTGTAGTGAATAAACCCCCTAATTCTTGGGTCTTTTTTTTTTTTTACCCACACAACTTACCCAAGTGATGAATTCCTGGCCAACAAGTAATTTTCTTCCACATAGTGATTTGGGGACCTAAGCCCTTCCCAGCTGTGGCCCTTCCATCTCTAGCACCTTGAAGACCTGGCAGGCATGAACAGGAACACGGGACAGCCAGCTTTGCTGCCTGAGTCTGGAAATGACTCACTCTCGTCACTTGCAACCGCATTCCATGATGACCAGTCACATAGTCCAGTTGGATGCAACAGGTGCCAGAGGCAGCATCCCTGGCCGAGTGCACTTCCTGAAACAGTTCTTTCCTATGGAGGAGCAACTGAGAACCATCCGTCCTGGGGTTTCATTGCTGTGCCTGGTGGTGGTGGTGGTGGTGGAGGAGGAGGAGGAGGAGGAGGAGGAGGAGGAGGAGGAGGAGGAGGAGGAGGAGGAATCTCTGGTATTGCATTGCCAGTAGTGCAGCTCTCTTTCTGCTGGCATTCTGCACACTGGAAGGGGCCTGGTGGACAACTTGTGAACTGTTCCCTCTTCATTCCAAGAACCACACTGTGTCCAGCCCGTGCTCCTCGCGTGTGGTTCAGTTTGCTGCTCTCTGCACCACGTCCCCTCTGCTGCCTGCTCCAACACCGTCCTTTACTGAGCAGCTCCAGCCCGGGAGCTCGTCTCTGCTCCCAGGCAACTGTCACTAGGGAAGCAGGGCTGGCTCCACTTTATCTATGGGGTTGACTGACAGGGCACAGCCATTTCCTGCAGAAAGAACTTGGCTGGGATCACTTTTCCCTGGAGAGCAGGGTTTTGGGTTTGGTTTTTGACTGCCTCACTACACAGCCCAGGCTAGCCTCAATGCAAGCTCTTTTTGCCTCCCAAGTGCTGGGGTTACAAACATGCGTCACCACACGCAGCTTCCTAAAGAGTCATAAGTGGGGGTTGGGGGGAGTGGGAAGGTGGGGTGGTGGGGGATGGGGGATGGCAGGGGGTGGTGGGGTGGTGGGGAATGAAAGCACATGTTGTAACTAGTGTCCATCCTCTTGGCTGTGTTCAGTATGTGCCCTCAGCATTCACACAGCCTTTCCAAAACTCAGCGTCTTTGTAAAGCTGCACCCACCAGGGCTCCAGAATCCTACAGATCTGCAGGGCAGATTGAAGAAAACAGTTACTAAATGAACGGGAAAGGGAGGAAAATGAGTGAGTGAATGCCGTGCTTTTGATAAGGAGCGACACACAAAAAAAGCAAAAGTGGGCTAGACTCGGTAGTAGAGGTTTCACCTAGCATGGGAGAAGGCCTGGGTTCAATTCCGCAGCACCTTAGAAACAGAGAGAATGGGGAAAGAATAAATATTGTGAAACAAAAAGAGAATAGCACCAATTTTAAAAATCAGTATAATCAGAATTATGTAAATATATGTATAAGGCTTTCATGTATCAAGAAATACATGGGAGTATTTATTCCTTGGCCCATGCATTTATAAATTATTATTTTTTATAGTTGTTATGTTTTCCAAGCCCTCCACAAAAAGAATATGATGTTTGTGTCAGCAGTGGTTCAGAGAGTAAAGTTGCCTGCTGTGCAAGCTTAATGTCCCGAGTGCAATCTCCAAATCCCACAGTACCAGGAAAGAACCCACTCCTGAAAACTGTTCTCACTCCTCCACATATGTTCTCTGGCAGATGTGCACATGGAGGTGTGTGCATGCACACAGACACATCATCATCATCATCATCAAAACACCTTTCAGATACATGAGCACTCAAATACATTTTAAAAATGGTTGTAATATCTTTGCAGACTAAAGAGCTACAATAACAGATCACTTGTTCAGTTCTTTTTTGTTGTTGTTTTGTTTTTCAAGATAGGGTTTCTCTGTGTAGCCTTGGCTATCCTGGACTTGCTTTGTAGACCAGGCTGGCCTCGAACTCACGGCGATCCGCCTGCCTCTGCCTCCTGAATGCTGGGATTAAAGGTGTGCACCGCCACCGCCTGGCTGCTTGTTGAGTTCTTATCAAATGTTGCTTCCTCCGTGAATCAGGTTGTTGCTGCACCACGGGGTCTTAGGAGCCCCTGTCCAACATTCTTGCCCAGCTCGCAAATCACAGGGGACCGTGTTTGTGGTCTCCCCAGAAGCCTTGGAGCTCTTTGAGAGAAGAGACGGATTCTCCATCTCTGAATCCCCGGGTATTATAATTCCAATCGCGTCTTCCCTGGGACCAAAGGGAGGAGGCAGGATTTCCTCTGCTGCTGTGCGTGACCAGGGGCCTCCCAGGGCTGTAGGAAGATTTGGAAGACCTGCCTCCGGGAAGAGCCAGGGCTGAGATTTTGGAGACCCTGGAGAAAAAACAGCTGATCCAAGCTGGATTGTCCTGACCACAGCCAAGACTGTCACATGGTGGCACTTGGAGAATTCCCTGATTCTGTTATCCCTTTGGAATCTCTCATCCCTCCCAGGACTTCCCCTGGTAACAGGGGAAACCCCAGTGCTAGAGACTGGGCTGTGTCACCAATAGCTGCTGCAAGTCTGCATTTAACCCCAAACCACGAATAAAATAAGTGTGGCGGGGGTGATTGTTAGGAGACATTTCGGTTTTTTCTAAATATCTTCCAGAAGTCTCTTCCAAAGAGTTTTGTTTTGTTTTGTTTTTAGAGCCAAGCAGAGTCAAGGGGGGCGAGGGTGCTCTGAAACAGGTTTTAGAAATACTGGCCACTGAAACTCAACTATGGACCAAGGAAAACCACAAGCTGTACCAGGAAAAGTGAACCCTGTTACAAGAGATCTCAGACACCACTGAAGCTGACAAGCAACCAGCGCCTGTCCTGTTCCTCACCACGGGGCAGCAAGGCAAGGCAGGAGCACAGGGGCCTAACTTCTGCACTCAACACAAGAGACCCTAGGACCAGCCCTTAGAGCAAGTGCAAACTAGGCCGCCTAAGCTGAGAGGTGCCTGGCATGTTCCTTCTAGAAAATGATTCCTAAACCTGCAGAGGCGCTTGGCTCTGGCACTGGGCTGGTCTGCCCCGCCCGCAGGACGGCTGGATTCTCATTTCTACACTCACCCACTTTCTAAAAGCAAACCCGAGAGGAAGGGCACGGCCCTGGGTGGGAAAGCCCTGAAATAGGCGAGACTGAGCGCATTCCTGCTCGCAGGAACATTGACAATTGGACTATCCCTGGGGAAAGGGAAAAGTTA
This sequence comes from Acomys russatus, assembly GCF_903995435.1. Classification (NCBI taxonomy): domain Eukaryota; kingdom Metazoa; phylum Chordata; class Mammalia; order Rodentia; family Muridae; genus Acomys; species Acomys russatus. Next base: position 64,919,342 of record NC_067151.1, read on the forward strand.
GTCTGTCCTTAGAGTGGAACGGGTATGTGACGTGTGTGTGTGTGTGTGTGTGTGTGTGTGTGTGTGGAGAGAGAGAGAGAGAGAGAGAGAGAGAGAGAGAGAGAGAGAGAGAGAGAGAGAGAGAGAGAGAGAGAGAGAGAGAGAGAGAGAGGGCGCTCTGGGGAGGGGGACAGGCAGGCAGGAAGGGAGGGGAGGGGTGGGGTGGGGAGCACAGCCCGCTGCCCTCCAGGCTCCTCCCGCTGGCGGGCGCCTCCGCCCTCAGTACCCGCCCAGATTACAAAGACGCGCAGTCTTAGTCTCATCGCTTGACTCCCAGCTCTTCTAAGGACTGCTGCGCCTCGGGGCCCAGGTGAGTCTAGTTCCTCGCCTCTGTCCTCGGTGAACCCCACACCAGCTTCCTTAGGCCTCTAGCCGGGCTTAGCGAGGTGCGGCATCCCGTGGGCTTGGGTGGGGCCACCCTCCAGCCTGCAAACTGCCTCGGACGCCCGGGACCCACAGGGGCGGAGGTGGCCACGCTTGACTGCAACTCCCCCGCCTTGACGTTGGGGCTGCTGCTTCTCTCCTCTTTCTCCGCGGCGCGGCGGCGTGTGGGTCTTCACTCTCACCTTTTTTTCTACTTTGCAACTAGTCTTTAAGAGTTAACTAGAGTTTTAGCGGAGCCTGCTCGCTCTTGCTCTGCCCCAGCTGGCATGTGTCTTACAGCTGGCGGCTGCCCTTAGCCTCCTCCCCAACCAGGCTGCCTGAGCCGCTGTGGGCCAGGAAGGATTCAAGGCTTAGCGGCAGCTGGAGGAGTCCGTTTCTAAAGCATCCTGGTCTGCTAGGTGCCTTAGCCCCAGGGTGAGTTGGAGGTTGGTCGGGAAGGTTTTTTTTTTAAAGGCAGGCTCATCCATGTGCTGTCTTTAGGAAGAGGTGCTGCGGCTAGAGAGAGTGAGGTGATGTCTCTCTTCCAAGTTTGCTGCTTGGGGTTAGAGAAAGGGGGAACCTGACGTGACAGAGCAGGCTTGGTGAAAACTCTTCAGTCCCAGGTTAATTTGACGTGGTGCCGTTGAGAGGGATGTGCCTGCTTCGTGGCCTGAGCCTGACCACAGAGACGACCTCTTTTTGCACCCCTGCCTGGGAGGACCTCGGAGGGTGGCAAGGAAAACAGAAATGTAACAGACCAGCAAAGCGCCCAGAGCCAACTTCTGAAATTCACTGAACCCCCTTCCCTTCGGTCTCCTAGCCCCACCCCAGGAAAGCTAGACACACATTCTTCAGGGTGGGGTTAGCACAAAGGGCTCCTGGATTCTCCTAGTGAGTGCTCTGAGGCCTGTGACTCAGCTGTGAGACCATGGGTGTGGCCTATCTGGCGGCAGATACTCTCTGCTGGATGCTTTGAACAGATCACTCACTCCCTGAAGGAAAAGAGGAACCGTGCCATCTTCCAGGGCATTTTCCAAAAGGAAGTGAGTCACACGCTAACTGGCCACCAATCTGCAGGAGGGGTGTCTTGGCTGAGCTGCCCAGGACGGCAGGGCTATGCTAAGACCTTTGATAGTTTATATGATCCCGGTTACTGGCCTATGGCAGCAGGCCTCAGCTGTACTGGGGAGGTTGCTTCTCTGGTAAAAAGGTTTGCATTTGGTGCTGCTCCCCCTCCCTCTCCTGAAACGTGAGTTTCAGCTTCTAGGAGTGGGTTTTTATGTGTTTTGTGTACTTCAAGTCAGGTGGAAACACCCTGCCAGAGAGCTTTGCCTTCAGCGTGTGTCAGCAAACTGCAAACGGTAATGCCAGGAGTTGGAGCAGGAATGAATTCAAATAATTCACAGAAATTTCATTTGCCTTAGTCTCCCTCACCCCCTTGCCCCCCATGATTCTTAAGCAGTGTCCAGCTCCTGACAGCCTAAGAGGAGTTTCTTCACAGTAACCTTTGATCTAGCCCTCAGAGCTTTCATTTCAGCTCACTGTTGTTTGTTTGTTTGTTTTTGTTTTTTTGTCTGCTTGGCATAGAGCAGTTATTTGGGCTCATCCTGAGTTCTGGGTGATGCTGTTCCCTGGCTTTTCCTGGATACAACATCCGATGGGCCGTCATCGTCCTATGCCTGGTCTGCTGCCAGCCCCTGAGCAATCACCCCAGTGTGGTCAGGCCCTGGACTGGGTGGGGCTGAGGGAGGATGGGCACCTCCCTGCTTTCCACTGACAGCTCAAAAAATAAAAAGCCTCTCCCCACCCCCGAAGCACCACATACTTGATATGCCCTTGGACACAGTCCATTCATTTAAGCATAGCGAAGGGAAACAATGGGATTCTTTCAGAATTATAAAATATAAATTAAAGCTCACAGTGCTGGGAAAAGCCGGACTAAAACATGGATGCTTAAGTGACCTGTGTTCCTCAGGACTCACAACTTGGAAATCATATATCAAAAGCAAAGCAGTGACCTGGCTAGCATGTGTGAGGCTCTGGTTCGTGGGGCCAGAACCACTCTTCAAAGAAGAGGAGGGGGTGCAGAGAGGAGGGGAGGGGGAGAAAGGGTGGGAGGGACTTACTTTTAAAGACAACTTTCAGGGCTTTGTACCCCTTCAACTAAATAATTCCCACTTGTCACTGTAGCTGTTCGTTGGTTGCTTTTGGCTGAATCATGGCAGCTCCTTGAGGAAAAATGGATGTTCTCAGCTGGGTTAGAGTAGGGTTCCCTGTTCTTTCTTCCTATCACTTGCATCTGGCACTTTCTTTGTAGACCATGTCTGTAGTAAGAAAGTTTTATTTGTTGAGAAAGCCTGAGCCGAAATCTACTGTTGTAATTTCACTCTTCCCCAAATATGCTGTAAAGGGTCAGATGTAAGAGTGTCTTCTGGGTTCAATTAAAAGAAAAAAAACTTCTCCTAAGGAACAGAAACTCTAAACGTTTTAAAATAATGGATGTTTGTGTTCACTGACACCTAATTAATTCTGGGTGGCTTCAAGAAAAGTGAGACATGGACAAAAAAAACAGACGAACAAAAGTAAATCAGGCCTCCAATTTCTGAGATTTGTAGCCTAGACCTGGGCATAGGTCCAGGACAGACATTTGGGATTGCTCAGGAAGACAAGACTCCAGCCCTCTGCCCCTCCCAGAAAGACCACTGGAGAGAGTGAGAATGTTGCTTGTGTGCAAAGCAGGTGTTCCGTGTAAAATAAACAAAAGGCAGAATCATCGCTTTCCTCAAAGAAAGAGACAGTTAAGACCGTTGCTCGGGCTAACATGTGAAGGGCATTTCTGGACATCAGAATAGGATGGTTGAATAGAAGGAGCTAAGTGCATCCTGCAGAGCCAGTAAAGCAGTGGGAGGTGTGAGGAATGAAAAAACGAGAGAGACCACGGGAGGGAGAGGCCTGTGCGTCTGGCCAGACCTGCTTAGCAGCACACATACCTTTTTTTTTCCTTTGAGTCTGGAATGTGCTTCCCGTACACTGCCATTCCATTCACAGGTGAGCCCTGTCGAGGCCGCTTTCCCCGCCCTTCCCACAACTGCTGTCCTCCAGCTGCTGAGCTCTGAGAGCCACAGCATTGTCAACGGCCTGAAGATACTCTCATCTGTGTCTCAGCTATATTTGAGGCATCCATTTAACCCATGTTATCTAGTGGTCTCTCAATTAAACCAGAATAAAATGTGGTTCTCGACCGAGACTGCTTTCCAACCAAGGCAGAGGGGTGGACCGATGTATCTGATTGAAGAGACCAGGTATGGATCGGGGTGTCGGGGACACTGAACCGATTCCCCTGACTCTCAGACCAGTTCCCAAGGCCTTCATAACAAAGTGTAACCCAACCAGAAGAGGAAGGCCACCCCATCTGGGATGGAGTTTGTGAGGTGCTAGGTGGAGTAGGGCTGCCAGATTCAAGTTCCTGAAAAGCTTTCAGTTAGTAACTGTTACAGAGCTGTAGTGAGCCCAGGAATGCAAGCACAGTGGAGGATGGGCTGGGGCCACTGTGACAGAGGACTGCGTGAGTCAGTCAGCCAAGAGAACAGTATTTCAGTATTTCCACATTTTCCTTTCTCTTACTTCTTTGTTTATTTGTTTGCTTGTTGTTTTGACTCTTGAGATAGGGTTGCTATAACCCAGACTGGCCTAGAGCCGCATTTCTCGTGCCTCAGCCCCACCCCACCCCTGGATGCTGCATTCAATTTTTTAAATTTATTTTTTATTTTTTTTTATTTATTATGTGTACAGTGTTCTGTCTGCATGTACACCTGCATGCCAGGAGAGGGCACCAGATCTTATTATAGATGGTTGTGAGCCATCATGTGGGTGCTGGGAATTGAACTCAGGACCTCGGGAGGAGCAGTCAGTGGCCTTAACCTTTGAGCCACTTGTCCAACCTGCATTCATAGTTCTTGGGACTGCCTGTGCCACACCTGGCTCCTTTGCCTTACTTCAAAACTTTCTCCAGAACAGTTCCTTGCTTATAGTCCTGGCCAGTGCCCTATGGAGTCAAGCGCATATCCTGTGAATTTGAACTCTGTTTTCACTTTCTAGCCAGCCCCAATCATTACTGCAGATCTCTTGAACAAGAAGAGAGTCCGTTGGCTGCTCACTTCACCGGGGTGTGGAGGGAAACAGCTAGGGGGGTGCCAGGGAGGGAGGGCCAAAGGGCAGGTGTGAAGCTTCGGGGAGGGACATTGTCACTTCCTAGCCAGCTGGGTAAGGAAAGATTGGACTGACCTCAGACCTTAGCTCTTGACTAAGGTAGCCTGACCCTCAGCCTCCTGAAGGGACCGGTCAAGGCAGGCCACGGCTTTCTTGTCTTACAGCTTTGCATTTCCTGGGAGTCCTGAATTGGCCTGTTTGTTGTTGGTGGTGGTGTTTAATCTGGGGGATCCCTATCCTGTGGATTCCTCTCCCTTCTCTAGCTCTGTAAGTATAAGGAAAGTGCTAGGGTGTCCACCCAGTTCTAACACCTGGGATGTCGCCCTGAACCCTCTGTCTCAGAAGAGGTCAGAAAGCCCTGTGGATCTGAGTGTGGGCACAGACTTCTTAAAGCTTCTTTGGTGTCTGGCTCCTTCTTCTGGGTTGTCGAAGGGCTGAAGTGTCATCCCATGTCTTTCTTTAGGTGACTTAAATTCAGAACTCTAGCTGTCAGTGCTCGTGTTCAGTAGCACCACACCCTTGGCCCTGTAAAAGACAGTATTCAGAAGCCAGGCCTAGAGGCTCAGAGCTGCTCAGGAGGCAGAGGCAGGAGGACCTCAGGTTAAGGGCAGCCTCAAAATAATAAGTGAAAAGAAGGGTAGGGCATAGAGTTCAGCGATAGAAGCTGTGCATGAGTCAGGCCTCGGGGTTCAGGGTGTGGGTGTTGGGGTGGGGTACAGAATTCAGGGCTCTGTCCTGGGCAGGCGTCTCTCAGCAGCAGGAATCAGACCAAGGACACCCCAAGTTCCTGTAGTTACCGTTCAGTGGACCACCTCCCATCTGTGTTCAAGCTCGGGGTGGACGCCGAGCTCCACAAGGCACCGGGTCTTGACAAAACCCTTGCCCAAGTCCGTTGTACCAGAATACAGTGACCTAACATTTCCTTTCCTTGCTTTAAAAACCTTACTGATGATGGGCTCTTTCATCTGCACCCATCCTTTTGAGGAGAGCACTTCTGAATAGTCCCACCGGAAAGGCATCCGACGGCCAAGCAAGTTTGTACATTCTCTTACTTATCGGCAATGAACTTTATGGGGTGTGCACCCAGGCGGAGCAGCTGTGGGTTTTACTGCCAGAGAACGAGTTCAGAGTCTTAGCAGAGTACACACGTCCAGCAGACAAACCCATCTGTAAGCAAGTTTCTAATCTCTACAATCAGATCGGTCCAGGTCCCTCAGTCATGCACAGGGGGCTGGCGTTTCTGTAGTAACCAGGTGGGGCTTGCGGCTTGTTGGTGCTCCGCCCTTTCTAGAGTTATGTTTTCAGCATCAAGGGAAATAAGGAAACATCTTCCTTCATTTGGCGCTTTCCAGTTGAAAAGAGCTGCTCTTGTCTTGCTTTTCCGGAAAGTTCAACCTTCTTTATTAGGAACATGGAGAGTAGCTGACATCCAGGTAAATCTCACATTCTGTGGTCCCAATACCTGAAGTGTCTGTTGCCACCACAAGAGCCCCCCAAACAAGGCCTTAGATTGATTTCTATTGGAAAGGTGATTAGACCTTCTGGTTTTTTTTCCTTTCAGGTTACCTTCTCCCTGGTCTTTCAGTACATGTGGGTTAAAAAGCTAATTCAAACTCCTTCTTCACATCCTTCTTCAGGCTTTGACAGATTCGTCAAAATGCCATCTCAAATGGAACACGCCATGGAGACCATGATGCTCACATTCCACAGATTTGCGGGGGACAAAGACTACTTGACAAAGGAGGACCTGAAGTTGCTCATGGAAAGGGAGTTCCCTGGGTTTTTGGAAGTAAGTGCTGAAAGTCTCAGAACCAGACATAGAAATCCAAGCGCCCTTCCTTCTTCTTCTGTCCCTTCCCTGTAGGCTCACTGCTTGGAAGTGTTTTCGTCCATTTTCTTAGTAGACGGTACCTACTGCATGTTAAGATGTCACAGGGGCAGCAACGTGGAGAAGACTCCACTCCCGCCCCCAAAGAGCTGTCAGCCCTCAGGTGAAAAGATCCACACCCAGTGGCACAACACGAGACAAGAGTCAAGGGGTCCTCATGACGGAGGTTCCATATTCTCTCACCATATGCCACTTGGAACAACTTGAATCTCCTTTATGTGTGGGAGTGAGATGCAGCTTGCGCCCGGCGTTCACTCATGCAAAGCAGGTGCTTTCCTGGCGAACTCTCCTCTATTTAAGTCTTCTTAAATCCCTTTGGACAAACAGAATTCCTTCTAACCCATAAAGGGATCATGCTAATTATTGGCTGAATAAGAGCACAGTGTCACTCCATAAATAATTTATTTTTACAGTGAAAATGTCAACTTAGGAGCCTAGAAGCACAGCCTAGGTTATACCTCACTTTGGGCAGACTGAACAACGCCTCAAGTCCAGGGCTTTTCTTATATGCTGCTACCCAAATCAGTAGGTCACTAGGCATGGTTGCCCTCTGACTTTGTAGGCCCTCAGGAGACACTTGTTGAACTTAATGTCCATCCAGTGTTAAGTGTTGCTTGACACATTAGCAGACTGTGGTAAAATCCCATCTTTTTCTGGAAAGAGAGGATGGTTCTTGTGCTGGGTGTTCAACAACACGTTAGTTCCTGAAGAGTAAAAAGGAGATGGCAGTGACAGGCTGGATCCCACCTCTTGTCAACTGCCTGATAAATAGTACAGGATCTTAAAGCCCAGACTCTTACACTACTGAACACAGAGCGCTGCAGGAAGCTGTTTTTTGTTTTTGTTTTTGTTTTTTACACATCATCAATATCAGTTAATTAAGTGACCTGGCTCCTCCCAGTAAGCTGCAGTCACCGTGGTGGCTCTGCTGGCGTAGGCACTGCGGTGCAGTCTCAGACACCGTGGTGGCTCTGCTGGCGTAGGCACTGAGGCGCAGTCTCAGACACCGTGGTGGCTCTGCTGGCGTAGGCACTGCGGTGCAGTCTCAGACAAGGGCTCAGAAGATCTGGCTGTGAGCTAGCGATGGTGAACGGCTTCCACTCTAGTCCTGGTCCCCGCCTTCTCTAAAATGAGAGGGTTGGACGTAGTTAGTCACACACCCACTCTTAACTTGTTATCATCCTTCTAGACAGACAGAAAACACAAGAACAAAATGTGCTCGTTTTAGGGCAGCCCGCCACATCGACAATAAAATACTCATTAATCCTGTGGGACCTAAGACACAGACCCTTCCATACCCAAGGCTTTGTGACATGACAGACATAAAGGGTATGTGCAGGAGGGTGTGCTAAACACAGCCGAGTAGCTTTTTCCAGGCACAGACAGGGTCATGATTCTAGACATGTACGCACTGCGTTAACGGAGTGTTTCGTTTCTAAAGTAGATGGCTTAGGTCATGCAAACTTCACTCACTCTGACCACAGCCAGGAAGCTGGGGGTGAGGCCAGAATTAGCTGCATAAGAGAGCAGGTTTCAGTAGTTAGCTTAGGGCAGGAATTTGCAGTCTCAGGGTAGACAATATAACTCCTCTGCATACCAGATCCCTGAGTGTAATTTGTAAGCATCCAGCACAGTTAAAATGTTGCACGTCACTCAGTTTCCCCACTAATTATGAAGACACTGGAATTCTTTGTCCCTTTTTAACAACCTCTAAAGCGTTAGAGGTCATTTCCCTCTCTGAGATGGCATGGACCTCTAAGAGTGACCACACTTCTAATCACTGTAGCCACAAAAGGAATAGAGTCAGGGCGTCCGTCTGTCTGTTTCTGGTCCACACACTCAGGGTATGCATTAAGGAGTTTACCATTTTATCATACATTTTCATGTGTGTGTGTGTGTGTGTGTGTGTGTGTGTGTAAGGGCCAAAGTTTGGTGTTAGGTATTATCCCTAAGTCACTCTCTGCCTTAACTTGTTTTTTTAACATCTGTTTATTCCATGCTGGTGTCTGTGTGTACCATAGCATGCGAGTGGAGGTCAGAGAACGACTTGGGGAAGAAGGTGACATCCTTCTATCATGTGGGCTACAGGGGTCTAGCTTAGGGCACGAGACTTATCAGCAAGCACCTTTACCCACTGAGCTACCTCCCACCTGGAATAAGGTCTCTGACTGAACCTGGAGCTGACCAACTTGCCTGGCCTGGCTGCCCAGTAAGCGTAAGGAGTCCTCGTCACTGGGATCCCAGGAGTGCACTGCTGTACTGCACTGCTGCGATCCAAACTCAGGCTCTCGTGCTGGCACCTTCCTAACCGAGTCACCCTCCCAGCCACACTTGTTTTGAAGCCACGTCCAACGTTTAGCGCCCAATGATGAAAATACCAACAATGAGTGTAAGATGGCGTAGGTTTACCAACTCAGAATGGACCGAGGGCTGAGCACGGGACGAGCATTTCGGTTTGTGCAAAGTGGAAGGAATCCTAGAGAGGACACTCACACCCAACTTCCTCTATCCATAGTCAATATCTGAAGACTAACTGAGCGGCATGATGGGCACCATATCATATTAATCAATATGTCATGCGACAGCTATCGTGTTAGCTATGACAGCAACACTAGCTTGGCCCCAGCTGTGCAAAGGAGAAGAGAGAGCTCTCTGCATCTGTGTCCTCATTAAAACAGTATCCTCGTTAGCACCTGCTCAGATATAACACAACAGTGACCCAATATTTACCCTCTGAGTGGTCCGAGGCACTTTCTTCACGAAGAGCTCCCTTTTGAAGGATCTGACCGTGGGTGTCAGGAGTGAACATTTGCTTTCTTTTTAAATCCAAGCTTAAAGTAGAAAATGTGAGTGTGCTTCTTAGGCCCAATCTAAACATGAAATTACTGAAAATCCATTTCCAAGACACTCTCACCAAAACAACAACAAATATGCTGATGACTTACAGAGCTCACTTAGGACCTAAGATTATGCGTGTGCACACAGTTAAGGGCGGTTTGGATCAGGTAAGGTAATGGGTGCCCACCTCATCAACTGACTGTTTGCCTTTGTTCGTCTTAATTTTTTTTTTTTTTAGAATCAAAAGGACCCTCTGGCCGTGGACAAAATCATGAAGGACCTGGACCAGTGCCGAGATGGCAAAGTGGGCTTCCAGAGCTTCTTGTCACTAGTCGCAGGGCTCATCATCGCGTGCAACGACTATTTTGTGCTACACATGAAGCAGAAAGGAAAGAAATAGACCAGGCGAGCACCGACGCTCCCGCCCCGTGCCTGTCCTCCCGCAGTGTCACCCGAGGAATCTGCCCCACTGCTCCTTGCAAGCAGATCAGGACCCTAGGGAAATGTGCAAATAACACCCAACTCCCAATTCGACGAGCAGAGAGAAAAAAAGGAGTTAATTCGGTGACGGAGAAGCTTGTGAGTTTTATATGGTTTGCACCCTGCTGCCCTCAATAAAGAAAGTCCCCCCTTTTTTTAAGTTCTGAATTTGAGGTAGTGTGTTCATTGCTTGTTCACTGCCTCCTTGGTTTAGGATGAGTGAGCGTGGCCTTGGGCAGTCGGCATACAGCAGGGCTCTCCATGGGACCAGCGAGGTGAGAACACACTTTCTGTTCAGGCTTGGAGTCTGACTTTCCAATTTGCTCTTGAAACCATGTCTAAGTAAAAGGATCAAAATTCAGAGCATTACCAGAAGGGCCATCGGGGACATACTCTGATTCTGTAAGTCCTTAGCACAGCCTTGCCCAGTGTAATGAGCATCTTTGTGAACAGCACATTCGATGCCCGTGGTGTCTGAATCTATGTTCTCACTGCAAAAACTTAAGCAAAATCTAGAGCCAAAATAAGCTCGCCAGAGCATGAGCCAAAGCTCCAGTGGTGGTGATCCCAGCACTCTGGAGGCAGAGGCAGGTGGATCTCTTGAGTTCGAGGCCAGCCTGGTGCACAGGGTGGGTCTCAGGACAGCCATGGCTACACAGAGAAACCCTGTCTTGAAAAACAAACAACAAGAAAAAGAAAAAAGTCACATAACGTGACGCCATAATGATGAATTTCCAATTTGAAGTGTTACGTGGCTGAGGGTAACCTTGAACTCCTGATCCTCCTAAGTGCTGGAATTACAGGCACATACCATCATGCCCAGGAAAATTGTCTCTTTTAGGCCTGGACACACCAATATCATTCCAGGGGAAACTTCCAATGTATTGCTAGGAGAAAGTTCAGTACAAAGCCATCTACCCATGTGTAGGAAAGTTGACAAAAGGGAACTAACTGGACAGTTCAAAGCTAGATTTACAGGAAAACATAGTTAAAGACAAGAAAATCCCAACCACTGTGTCTCCATCACAAGGAGAGCAAGGTATGAAAAATCACAACTTTGTAACCATAGGTTTATATCAGCAGGCTTACTGAGGCATCGATTGAAGGAGTGGGGATGGCTGGGTAAAAAAGTTTACAATGGCCCATAAATAACTCCCATGTCCACATTCTAAGATCTGGACCATCTAGGTCACTGCTGGGCCAGAAAGCTGCTTGCTGAGTGGAGAAGCCATTGCCACCGCTGGCATCTCCAGAATCTTAAAACCTGAGCCACAGTCCACACAGACAACAGATGCCGTTTGCCCGTCCCCCTCCATACACGACCTGGTCCCACACCCAAGTTTCAATCAAAGTTCTAAGTTCAGGGGAGTCATGAGTCTGACCTTTATCAGACTGTACACCTGCATTGGTGTGGAGATCCATCTCGCCTGTCCTAGCGAAAGACACTGCAAACACGACCCACCCACGTCTCGTCTCCTAATAATGTGAGAGTGCCTGCCTTGCTAGACCTGGCGGCACTCAGAGGAAGGATAGCAAGTTACCAAGAAGAGACTTGATATTCTAAGAGCATATATAGGGGGAGGAGGTCTCCCTCAATCACAGACATAGGGGAAGGGAGAAGGGGGGAAGTGGGAGGGAGGGAGGAATGGGAGGAAACAGGGGAAGGGCTAACAATCGAGATGTAATATGAATAAATTAATAAAAAAATGTCAAAAAAAAAAAAAGAAATGATAAATACATTAAAAAAAAGAAAAAAGAAATAAAGCCTAAAGTAATAGTTGATTTTCCAAAGTGCCCTGAGTCTCGGTTTGGTTTAGCTTGTTTAGGTGAAAGAACCAGGCCCTGCTAATGTCTGCTAGCCCAGATAGCGACCGCTGCATGAACTCGGGGTTTAGAGTAAAGACTTATTAACAAGGAAACCTGACTAGCAACCTGCAGACATGACAAGTTCATGTGTCTAACAAGCCTTAAAGTAAACAGGATGTAAAACAGCACAGGCTTTGTTGAGAAACAGAAAAATGCAAGGAGCGGAGGATGATAAGATAGCATACCTCCTGCTTGCACAGACAGTGAGAAGCGAAGGGTGGGGGAGGGGCGGGTGTGCAGGGCTTTTAGAACTGTTCTTTGCGCCCCTTCCGAATATCCCACCAGTTTTATCTGTTGGAGACACCCAGGTTTTGCAAGGTTGTAAAATTCAGTGCCTCGCTTTTATTACCCTGAGTCTCCAGTGTTCATTACTAGGTGTGTATGTGTTGCTGGGGGTGTGCGGGGTGCATTCATTGCTCATAATAATGAGCATGTTTTAAAAAGATTGATTTGTTCTCATTCTCTACATGCGACTGTTCTGCCTGGATTGATTTCTGTACACCGTGCGTTTGCCCCTAGAGGCCAGAGGAAAGCATCCAGATCTTCTGGAATTGGAGTTACAGAGAGTTGTGAGCTGGCATGTGGGTGCTGGGATTTGAACCCTGGTCCATCTAGAAGAGCATCGAGCACTCTTCACAGCTGAGCCATCTCTCCAGGCCCGGATGACGGTTAACTGGAAGAGAGCTTTCAATGTGAAAGCGAAAGAAACTCTGGCTTTGAGGAGAGGAGACCCTAAGAAGTAAGGCCTTTAAGGCCATAGTGATTAGAGAAATTAACTGGGCCCTTTATAGTGGAGGGAGGACCCCTCTTCCACGGTAGTGTGTGCCAGTACAGACATCCCGCTTGGTTTTACCTGCCTCTTAGGGGAACTGCCTCTAGTGAGAGTAGCTAGTGGCCAATCCACAAATGGGCAGATGAAACCTAACACAAGCTGGTGAGCGTGTGCCCAGATGCCCCAACCCATGAGAACAGTGACACTGCCAGGCCAGGGGTGTCCAACCTTTTAACACTTTAACATGACATTGTGCTGTCATCTACAGGGTTCATACTCAAGAGCAGTGTGGTGAAGTTTTTAAAAAGTCACATACACAGAAATCCTCACAGTGCTCATCATGAGTTTGTGACGTTGTGTTGGGCTGCACTCACAGTCCTTCCTGGGCTGCATGTGGCCAGTGGTTGGACAGCCCTGACAGCAGAACAAGTATCCCACAAAGGGGAAGCGGTTGGTGGGGCAAGGAGCAGGATCCTAACTGCTCTTCATAGCAGGTCTGGAGACTTGGGGGTGTGTTCTCCCTAGCAGATTCCCCTGACTCTGGCGAGCAGAGAGGCTCCCCGTTCCCAGGGAATCTGTGTTCTGCATGGGCGTGCCTGCGCTTGTTGAGGGGAGGGCCATGACACCTTCCTCACTTTAACCCCATTGGTCAGCCTGTTTACCGGGAAGCTAGCGCAGGGAAAGGCAAGTATGAAACACCAGAGTAGCTGTTTTGTGCCAATGAAAACAGAGTTCCCACAATCCGACCTGCTGAAACAGCCGCCACAACTTTGGGGCTTGCAGCCTAAACAGCTCCCAGAAGGCAAAGCTGTAATTCTGCCAAGCTCTGAGAAGAGAAGAGGAAGCAGCTGGAAAATTCCACTCACTCTGCTACTTGACTGAGTTGTAAATTGGATCCCACCCTCTCCACACCCAGAAGAAGGAACAGATGAAGGTGTAGAAAGTTCCAGAGCTGATCTAGTCAGTTCATTTTCTCTCTCAGAGCTGTTCCCTTGTGTACCTTCTGCACACCAGCCAACACTCTGTGAGTCAGTCTTTTTCTCCCCAGCCTGGAAGACTGTAACCTTTTCTATCAAATTGACTAAGTCCTTTATCCAGCTCTTAATCCCAGAGAGAAAGCAGAGGATAATAATTCATTCACTTGGCAAATTTCTGTCGCGGAGACAGAGAAGCTGATGGCCACAGACGCTGCTCAAGATCGCAATCTAGGTTGTACGATAATAAATGAAAAGTTTAATAATATCCAAGGGAAACTGGCCAAGAATGATGTGTGACGGGCATCCTGGGTCACTGTTGACAGGAATATACTCTTTACAGCCTTTGACAATGCAAACGTTGGTAAAATGGTGCCCTGTGGTCCTTGGATGTGCTTGTTGGTCCAGTCTTTCTTTCTTTCTTTTTCCCTTAGATTTATTTATTTATTACATATACAGTGCTCTGCCTGCATGTACATCTGCAGGCCAGAGGAGGGCATCAGATCACATTGTAGATGGTTGTGAGCCACTATGTGGGTGCTGGGAATTGAACTCAGGACCTTTGGAAGATCAGCCAGTGCTCTTAACCTCTGAGCCACCTCTCCAGCCCCTGATCCTCATTTGGAGACTTCATATTAATAAAGGAAGCAAAGATACAAAATTCATAAGTGAAGGTATTTGATCCACCATGACTTAGAACAGGTACTACCTGATTTATGGTGAAACTGTTTTATATAGTTGTACACACAACAGGGGAAACCATGATGTTGAAATGTTAAATGGAGACAGGTCTATACCAAATAAAGCAGGCTGAAAATTTAGGATACAATTTTCCTTTAATTAAAAAAAAGTGTGTTCATTCTTGCAGATGTAAAGATTAGAGAAACATTCTTCCTAGGTTTTGCTTCCATGGTAGGAATTGCTAGGGAGGACATTGTTGTATCCACTAATATGTTATTATTTTAATTTTCTATATATATACTGCTATGCCATCTACTTTTTCTGCAATAATTCTTTTACAATACAGAAAGCACACACAAAAAAAAAACCTACCTGCAGATACCAATATTTTAACAATATGTATGTAGGCAACATGTTAGGCCAGCCTGAGTACATGTGAGGATCTATCTCCAAAACAAACAACAAACAAACAAACAAACAAGAGCTGGAGTCTGTGTGGTTGGGACACTCCTGCCTGTAATCCTGGCACTAGGAAAGACAGAGTAGAGGATTAGGAGTTCAAAGTCATTCTGGCTACACACGTGGACAAAGGCCAACCTCACCTATATAAGAACATGAGACTCTACCCTTAAAACAAAAAAGTATGTGTATTTACTGACAAGCTACTATGAATACTATGAATCAGAACCGGTCTAAACTTGTTTGTTTGTTTGTTTATTGGTTTTTTGAGACAGGGTCTCTCCATGTAGCCTTGGCTGTCCTGGACTCACTTTGTAGACCAGGCTGGCCTCTAACTCACAGAGATCCGCTTGCCTCTGCTTCTCAAGTGCAGGGATTAAAGGTGTGCGACACCACTCCCAGCCTAAACTGCTTCTTAAGTGTCAACTTACTTGCTCCTCACTGTAACCCTGCCAAGCAGACATAAAGCTAATTTCAGAGAGGCGAGAACTGTGAGAAGACCCACCCACTTACAGTGTCAACACTTGGTGCTAGACGTTAGGCTTCTCCTCTTCTGCCGCTGTCTCAAAGTGTGATTTCAGGAAACCGACAGAAAAAAAATTCCAAAAAGTAAGAGATCAGCGGGCAGGCGTGACTAGTCAGAGGAGCGTCAGCAGAAGATTGAAGCGCTCTAGTTCTTGGGGGTTAAAAATTTGGACAGCAGTGAGCAGTCTCTGTGTTCACTCTGCTCTGGGCTTTGCTGACTGCTTCACAAGCACTAACTTGTTCGCTCTTCCCAGCAAGAGTCGGGGCAGCTGCTACGCTGTCCTTGCTTTTCAGGTGGTATTCCATTAAGGGCAGACATGATTGATGACGGAGCATGATTGGATTTAGACTGTCTAAGATTTGATTTTGTTTTTCAAGACAGGGTTTCTCTGTGTAGCCTTTGCTATCCTGGAGCTCACCTCTTTAGACCAGGCTGGCCTCAGACTCACAGCGATCTTCTGCCTCTGCCTCCTGAGTGCTGGGATTAAAGGCGTGCGTCACCACCGCCTGGCTAACTACCTAACATTTATTCCCTTCTCTTTGGCATCCAGACAGCAGGAGGGAACAAAGATATTCCTAGGAGACCAAGTTCCTGAGAGGGCAAAGCGGAGCTGGCTGGAGGGGAGTGTGCTCACCCGGAGAGCTTGTGGAGCTAGGCTGAGGAGAGTAAAAGTGACGATGAAAAAACAGTAACCAGTAAAAGGATAAAGGGTGTGTGTGCTGTGGTATTGGGGCCCCTTAGTTGTAAACACCGCCAACCCAAAGTCCGAGTATTGCTATCCTCGGGGGAGAAGAAGATGACTTATGCACCAAAGGAGCTTATCAGACCATATTCTCTTTTGTGTTCCTCACCGCCTCTCCCACCCATGTCCCGGTTCCAAGTCCATTTAAGCTACATACGATAAAGCAGAATGGAGACTCGTGTTTATATTTAATGAGATGTTCTGGGAACAGAAGAAGAGGCAGAAACTAACCCAGACAAGCCATAACAATTTTTAAAACTTTATTTAATCTTATTTTATGTGTATTAGTGTGAAGGTGTCAGAAGGTGAAGTTATAGACAGTTGTGAGCTGCCATGTGGGTGCTGGGAATTGAACCCGGGTCCTTTGGAAGAGCAGACAGTGCTCTTAACCACCAAGCCATCTCTCCAGCCACGCCATAACAAATTCAATAGGGAAAACAAACCCTCAAGATGATAGAAGCACAGAGTGTGGGCGAGGAAGAGCCCAGGCTACGGACCGTTCACTCGTCCGGTTTCCTAGCGAGACCTTCAGATTGGCCAGCAAAGCAGCGTGTCCACCTGGACTGTAGCTACAGAATCTGTAATGTATGAGTGTGGGCAAAATCCAAAAGAGGCTGGGTAAAAGTGAAGGTGCTCACACCAACAGTGGGTTTTCTTTTTTCTTGGTTTTTTGAGACAGGGTTTCTCTGTGTGGCTCTGGCTGTCCTGGGCTCAGTAGACCAGTCCTGGAATTCACAGCGATCCCCCTGCCTCTGCCTCCTGAGTGCTGGGGTTAAAGGCTGAGCCACCACGCCCAGCTTAAATGCTGTGGCATCACCCTGTCTGTGAGGGAGGAAATGATTTCCTTTAGGCCCCGATTAGGACACAAAACTTGGAGAGATCAGGATAAAACCTCCTGTGCCTTGTTATTCAGAGTCCCTCAGGGTGAGCAGTCCTCTCGTGCCCACTGCTTTACAGCCTCTGCGGTCCTGCCCTTTGGCCTCTTGTAAGCTTGTCCATCACAGCCTAGTGAGCAGCACAACACTTAGCCTGCAGCCTGCTGTTCTAGAAGAGACAGATGATTCATCTCTGGACTCCGCTTTGTGATGTGCCACTACGGGGTGCCAGCGTGAGTCAGTCTTGGCCTTCCGAGAAACTTACAGAATTGACGTTTATATGCAGTGATAGGCTCAAAGCACCATAGAACGCAGAGGATGCAGCCCCTGCTTTACGACGTGTTTACAGTTTAGTGAAATAACAGGCTGCGTTTCAAAGCAGCAATACCCAATACTATGTGACACACAGAAACATCGTGGGGGGCGTGGTAAATGTCTGGTGTAAGCTTTGAGGCTTAGGATATGATGAAGGAAGGATTTTTATTTTATTATTATTTATTTTTATTTTTTATTTTTTTATTTTTTGAGACAGGGTTTCTCTGTGTAGCCTTAGCTATCCTGGACTCACTTTGTAGACTAGGCTGGCTACAGGAACTCACAGTGATCCACCTGCCTCTGCCTCCCGAGTGAGTGCTGGGACTAAAGGCGTGCGCCACCATGCCTGGCTGAAGGAAGGATTTTTATGGAGCAGGAAAGAGAGGAAGATATACACTTTGGGCAGGCGCCAGGGCTGGTGGGGACGTAGCTTTAGTAGACAAGGGATAGGCTTAGGCTTGCGCTGTGTCTAAGATACGTGATCAAGGGAGGGCCACCCACAGTTGAACTAACAGGGGAGAGGCCAGGCTCCCGGTACATCTGTAGAAACACTTGAGGAAGAGCTGCGTATGCTGACTCAAAATGGTCCTCGAGACAAGCTTGAGTGAAAGAGCAGTTGGTATATTTGTGTCAGTCTATTAACAGCCAGCTGAGGGGGATGACAATGGGGAATGTCCGTGCATAATTACCCTGACACGCAGAAGAATCCAGAGCAATACAGGTGAAACCTGGAGAAGTGAATGTCTCCTAAAAGAAGCAGCGTAGCTGGGGTGAGAGGGAACAGGAGGAGAGCACTTGTGTGTTCTTTTGTACCATTATAATTTGAGTCCATGTATACAAAAATTAATACACTTACAATTTAAAAAATAAATCACAGCTTTTAGGTCTATATTACGCATAACTGTATTCTTGAAAACTTGGTGCATGTATGCAATAAATATATGATCGTATCTCCTCCCACTTACTTCCTCCAACTCCCACTCACATCCCTGCCCACACATTCCCTTCCAACTCCATGTCTTGTTGTTGTTGTTTTTCAAGACAGAGTTTCTCTGTGTAGCCCTCCCTGGCTGTCCTGGAACTCACTTTGTAGACCAGGCTGGCCTTGAACTCATCGTGACCCACCTGCCTCTGTCTCCCGAGTGCTGGGACTAAAGGCATGCACCACCACCACCTGCCTCCTCTTCCTCCTCCTCCTCCTCCTCCTCCTCCTTCTTCTTCTTTGTTTTTCAAGACAGGATTTCTCAATGTAGCCTTGGCTGTCCTAGACTCTCTTTGTAGACCAGGCTGGCCTCGAACTCACGGAGATCTGCCTGCCTCTGCCTCCTAAGTGCTGGAATTAAAGGCATGCACCACCACTGCCCGGCTCTCATTCTTTTTAAAACAAAAACAAAACAAAACCAAACCTACAGCTAGGCAGTAGTGGCACACGCCTTCAATCCCAGCACTGAGGAAGCCGGGGCAGGAGGATCTCTGAGCTCAAGGCTAGCCTGGCCTACAAAGTAAGTTCCAGGACAGCTAGAGCTACATAGAGAGACTCTGACTCAAAAACAACAACAAAAACCAAACCAAACCAAAACACACACACACACACACACACACACACAAAACCACAATTCAAGCCAAACCTCGTAAGTTCAGCTAGTGCTGTCCACATATGCATGGGCATGACGCCATCCCCCAGAGCATCATGGGACCCTCATAGTGGCTGCACTCATCATGAGAGGATGAGTCTCCTCTCGCTGCAGTCATTAGCTTGCCACTGTTTCCTCGGTAAGGGACAGGGCCTGCAGAGCATCTCCTCCGTCTACGTGACTTTGGGCTGGGTGAGCTTGTCCAGGTCACATTCAGGTGGTCACAGCTATTATGAGTAGGACATCTGTGTCAGGTGCAGGAGATGGCGTCTCGGCGCCCTCCTCCCTGCCCTCCAGCTTGTATTCTACCAGCCTCCTTTTCCTCCGTGTTCCTGAGCCTTAGGGCGCAGCACTCAACTCTCTTATCCTCAGGACTTCAACCAGTTATCCATCTTGGCATCGACTGCTACCTGCTGCAAAAGAAGTGTCCCCTGGAGCTAGAGAGATGACTCGGTGGGTAAGAGTATTTGTTGTTCTTGCTGGGGACTGGGTTTGGTTTCCAGGACTCACGTGGAGGCTCATAGCTGTCTGTAACTTCAGTCCCTGGTGCTCCAATGTCCTCTGGCCTCCACAGGCACCAGGCAATGTACACAGTATACCCACATACATAAGGCCAAAGCATTCGTACACATGAAATAATAAAGTAAATAAACCTAAAAAGTTTTAAGGAAGATTCTCTGGCCAGGGTTTAGAGCAGCTCAGGTCCATGGGTATATACACAAATGCTTCGAAGGCACTTGACAGTATGAGCAGTTAGCAAAATACCAGTAAAAGGCTCTGCTCTAGAGCTGTGATTTTGACAAGGATCTTTTATATATTTTAAAGAACTTTCCTGGTCTTAGTGAACATGTGCTTGTATATTAGTTCAACAAGTTATTGTTTTAAGTATGTGTAGTGATCATACAAATAAGTCTAGACTAGAGTGCTAAATCCAGGATGTGAGTGAGGAAGATGGAGGCTACTGCATCACCAGGGCCCCTGGGTCCATGCGGTGCACAGCATGCCCAGGGTATTGGGTGAGTGGGGGGCAGTGACCATTTAAGTTCCATCCTAGACCACTCTATGTCATTTGAAATAGACTTATATTAAAATAGAGCTTGTGTACAAACCATAGTCCTCCAAGTAAAATGGCCCTCCTGGAGGGGTTTTCCTTTTGGCTGCACTCTCAGGTGGCCAAGCCCACCTCTATCATGCCCGTCAGCCACACACAGCAAGCTTCCGGCGTCTCTCTAGGCTCTTCACGGCCTTGCCAGCACCCTTCTTCCCAAGCTCTGAGCACTTTATATTTACTCTTAGGTGTGCCCCTGTTTCACCTTAGGACATAAAGCTCACCCCTAGTTTATATGGTAACAGTCTTCACTTCTCTTCTTCTTCTTCTTCTTCTTCTTCTTCTTCTTCTTCTTCTTCTTCTTCTTCTTCTTCTTCTGGTTTTTCGAGACAGGGTCTCTCTGTGTAGCCTTGGCTGTCCTGGACTCACTCTGTAGACCAGGCTGGCCTGGAACTCACAGCGATCCACCTGCCTCTGCCTCCCGAGTGCTGAGTTTAAAGGCGTGCGCCACCATGCCCAGCACCATGGAGCTATTCTTTAATGAGCTGAGGGTCTCAGTTTCGCAAGATCATGAGAGTTCTGGAGCTTGGTTACAACAGCATGGGTGTACTTAATGCCAATGATTAAATCATTACATTTTCTGTTAGTGCATTAAAATTTATGTAAAAAAAATTTAAAGGGTAATGTAGTTCAGTGACTAATACAAATAGATAAGAAATGTAAGTGTTAGAGCTGTGTGGAAGCCTGACCGCTGGGGTGGGAGGGAGGGTGGCAGAATTATAGAAGAACTTCTGTAGGGACTGGCAGGGCCTCCTTATCCACTGGGTTCACCTGCCAAGCCCTCACTTTGACCTGGCACTCGCTCCTGCCTGCGAGTTCCCTGTTGGTGTCTGTTGGCAGCATTGTGCGTCTTCTGTGCGATCCTAGCAATTCTTGTGGTCCCCACCCACCTGTCTCTCACAGACAGACTCAATTTCAGCTTCAAGTCCCTGCTTTCTAGTCTACAGCCTCCATTCTGGTCCTGGTGCTGCCTTCTCAGCACTGGCTGCTCATCACAATGAGATGGCAAGGGCCAGGAGCCGAAGCCGCTGAGTGGGCAAAGCCTGACAGGCCTAGTGATCATTACAGAGGAAGTCAATGAAGGACTGTCCAGGGCTGTGAAGCAGGTGTGTGGATCGCAGTTTCTACAGCGCTCACACGCTTAGGCTTTGATGCCAAGCAGACCTGTGTCCCAGTCTTGCCTGGGATGGTCTTTAGGGCACGCTTAAAAGCAAAACAAAACAAAAAAGATAGGAAACACCAGGAGCTGGGGAGATGGCTCACTGGATAACAGCAATTGCTTTGCAAAGCAGAGAACCTGAGTTCAATTCTGCACCACCCACATAAAACCCCAAGTGTGGGTGTGAACACCTGCTGTAGTCAGTGCTGGGGGTGGAGGGGGTGGCGTGGGGTTGGGTGGGGTGGGGTGGGGTGGGGTGGGGTGGGGTGAAGTACAGACAGAGAGGATTACTGAGCCTGGCTGTCCCCTTAGCCAAAGCAAAAACAAAACGGTGGGCCCAAGCTTCAGTAAGAGAGCCTGTCTTATACTAATTAAGTAAGAGCAATAGAGGACAGTACCCAAAGCCCTCTTCCAGCCTCGATACATGAGCACACTGAACACATACCATGTACACACATATATACACGCACGAGCATGTAACACACAGACACGCGCGCACACACACACACAGAGACACACATGCGCGTGGACACACAGACACACACACAGACACACATGCACATGCGCACACACGTACATACACACAGACACACATATGCATACACACACAGGCACACACAGACACAGACATATACACATGCACAGACACACACGCACACACACACACACACACACACACACACACACACACACACACAATCTATTGCTCACAGTCAGTAGGCCAGGTGCAGGCACTCCTTAGCTGTTGGCACACTCCTCCTCATCTAATCTTCACAGCGGAAGATCTGCGTATTTTTATCGTCCCCACAGTTCTGAAGAAGAAACGAAGCTCTAATAAGTTATGGACTCTGGCCAAGGCTGCACAATATTTCGAGCAGTAGAGCTGTGATCCGTACCCAGTTCTGACTGTTGAGTAGGTCGGGAAACCAGGGAACCAGGAGAGCCCTCTCCATTTCAGTGACCATCAATCCCTGCCTGAGACGTAACAGCATAATACTAATCTAGGAGCCCAGACTTAGGAGCCAGGGATTCTGGGTAGCTTTGACACTTGCAGGCTGCACAACCCCCAGCAAGGTGCCCCCCTCTCTGCGCCTCTTTTCGTCCCTCTGTGGATGGGGAAACTATCCGTCTACCACTTGGGAAAATGGCTGGCACTATATAAATATTCGCTGTGGTTCGTCCTGCAACTCTTTCTAAGTTTAGGTTCAAAAGGTTGAAGAGAGAACGACAAAGTCCTGGGGAAGCGAGTTGTGTGCCAGGGACTATTACATAGCATAATAATAGTCCTGGTCCCTTCCTGTTCCTCAGTGACTTAACAATGCTTTGTTGGGAAGGCCAGGGGCTTTGGAGTGAGAAAGAATTGATTTCGAATTCTTGCTTCATCACGTTCTCTGTGGCCTCTGGCAAGATTACTGACCCCTGTGAGCTTCCGCTTTCTCATTTGTAACACAGACAATGGTACCCACGAGGCAGGCTTGTTGGCAGGAGGGCAAGGCGATTCTCTGAGACGCGCCACACATGGAGGGGAAAAGCGAGGCTGTTCGTTCTAGTTCGACCTTTGGTACAGAGCTGGTCAAACATTAATGACGAGAAGGCTTTCTGCTAGATCTCTGCCAAATGCCACCACTTCCCGGCAGAAGCTCTTTGCATACTGGCTTATCAGCTCATAAAACAGAGACCCAAGAACGCTTCAGTCAGTTTCAGGGCACTTGCTGCAGGGAACTTGAGGTGTGAGAACACTGCAGGTAAATAGAATGTTGATTTTGGGTCAGGCCCAGGTTTCCCTATGTAACTCTGGGCAAATTATCCAACTTTCCTGGGCCTCGCTTTATGACATGCAAGTATAAGGAAACAGCATACACCCCCCAGAATTCTGAAGGAACTAAACAGCAAGAAAGAGAACACATAGTCCTCCCTTTCTGCTCCTATTAAAATGGCCAAGCACCTCACGCCCATGTAAGGGAGGTCCTCCTTTGTGCTTCAGCTCTCACGTCCTCCTGGCCTTCTAGAAACTTCCCCTGTGCATTCTTTCTAGATATTCTCTCCGCCAATCCCTTCACCAGGTCACTCAGCTCATCCCCACCAACACTTGCTGGTAAGCCTCTGTCTCATTAGAAGAAAAAGACAGCCCATCAGATTCACAGCCCACCCATTTCTGGAAGGAAGACTTCATTTTCTATCTCCATTTTCCTCACCTCCTCGTTCTCATGTCATTCTGATCTGCAGCCATGCCCACTTGAGTCCAGTGAAAGAGCTTTCAGCTTTCGCTCACACTCAGGTTTCCACGAAGCGCCCTTCAACAAGTGGGTTGTTTTTGTTGTTGTTTGTTTGTTTGTTTGTTTTATTCGTCTTTGTCTTTAATCTGGATTTTCACAAAGTCCATCCCTGTTTTAAACTACTCTTCCTTGGGCCCCCTAACATTTTTGTTTGTTCTGTTTTTGTCTTTCAAGACAGGGTTGCTCTGTGTAGCCTTGGTTGTCCTGGAGTGGCTTTGAAGACCAGGCTGGCCTCGAACTCACAGCGATCTGCCTGCCTCTGCCTCCCGAGTGCTGCCATTAAAGGCGTGCGCCACCACTGCCCAGCTTTCCCCTAACATCTTAAGCTGCTGATTTTCCTATTGTCTCTCGGTTTTGTTCATAGTCTCTCAGTTTAGCTTCTTCTTTTCTTCCTTATACATTGTCTTAATGACAACACAACAGGCTCTCTTTTCTTTCCACCTTGAACCATTCCTGAGTGGATCAGCGTCATCCCATCTCAACGTAACGGCAGCCCTCCTGTCTGTCAGCATAACGGCGGCCCTCCTGCGCATTCCACGGGCCTCACACACTCATCACAGACACACTCCCTGCCTTCACACCCCACCCCCCTAGACAGGTGGGAAAGCTGATCAGTGATCAGGGAAACCCACCCACAAGCAGAAAAAGCACACTTAGATAATGCAGTAACTCCTAATCCATCACCCTACTTTGTGTCGACCCATCTCAATTTATCTTGTTCATTGGGCCAAACTAAACTTTCTGAAATACATTCTTGACTGTGTTGCTATGGATACCACATGCCCTCAGGACAAAGCTGCTCTTCCACAAGAGACTGCCCGTGCTCTGGCCCCATGCCTGCACAGGCTATCACCTGCCTACTGCTCCCTTCCACTGTTGTTTTCTGTGTGTCTCTGCCTGAGGCATTCTCTCAGGAGCTCAGGCCAACAGTGCCAGGGAGAGAAGGCCTCAGGAGCAAACCCAAACAGCAAGGGATGGGAGTGTGGGGCCAACACCCCCATTCCTCAGCTCAGCGTCACTGCTTAGAGGCCTTTTCTACACAGCCACTCACTGACTGAGCTTCAAGTGCTCGGAGCAGCAATCTATTAACGCAGCATTTATGGGCTTTATTCCTTTCCTGTCCCACTTCCCTCAGTCTTCAGTATTGTATTTATTGAGAATAACTTTTCAAATAAAACACCCAATCACTGTGAGTTCGAGGCCAGCCTGGTCTACAGAGTGAGTCTAGGGCAGCCAAGTCTACACAGAGAAACCCTGTCTCGGAAAAAACAAAAAACCCCAAAACAACAACAACAAAAATAACAGCAACAACAACAATAATCCCACAAACACCCAAGCCAACCAATGACACAAATATTGTTCCTGACACTTGGGAAGTTGAAGTGGGAGGATCATTTGATCCAGGAAGTCAAGGACAGACTAGGCAGCGTATTGAGACCCTTGTCTAAAGCAAAAGTATACATATAAGTAAACAAATTAGTTAATAACAGACAATTTAAACCCTCGGCTCAGTTTTTCCTTGTGGGACCCTCTACTCTGAGACAGGTTCCTGGATATAGTTTAAACGTTCTTTCATCATCAGGTTTCAAAGTGTTTTCTCAGCATCATCCTGGTGTGTACCAATTTGCACTCTATGGCATGCCCTCAGAACCTCTCTCAGCTCCTCCGTGCTCTCCTTCCTCGAGGCCTTGGCACACAGTCTTCCTAGGACACTAGTCACCATATGACTGATGCAAGCCTGAACCACCTGCTTAAATATCACCCCTGGGCTGGGTGCACTGGATACTGGGTGCTGGGTACAGTGGTACCAGGGAGTAAAGGCAGATTCTCACATCCCTGGGCTCTCTCCTTGGCCCTGATGAAAAAAGGCATTCTGAGTCCATGGCTCTGGTTCTGTGCCCTGTTTATCTGCTCTGAGAGTGTCCTGTTCCTTTCCGAAATGCACAGATCTCCTGCTAAAACGCCCTTGACTAACTGCTTCTAGCAGTGCTGCGTAAGTTCCGGAGGTCAGACCGTCTCTTACGCTCATCACAGCTCTGTTTCCATGGTGCCGCATGTCCAGGTACAGTGCGAAGCTTTGTAAACAAGGCCTGATATAGGTCAGGCACCCGAAGTGTTTTCTGTGAATGCTCCAGCCCCATGCTCAAACTAGTTACAAAGAACATAGCAGCTGGACCAGAAAAATGTGGTTCAGAGGGGGAACAAGATGCTGTGACCCACATCCTGGCTCAGGGGGGCATGAGATGCTTGTGACTCACGTCCTGGCTCGGGGGGCACGAGATGCTGTGACCCGCTTCCTGGTTCAGAGGGGAACAAGATGCTGTGACCCACGTCCTGGCTCAGGGGGCACGAGATGCTGTGACCCGCTTCCTTCCAGTCCCCACCTGAGCCATTCTGTGAACATAGACCTCCAACTCAAAATATAAAATAGCTTCCAACAATAAATGCCATAAGCCATGTCGTCTTTGAAGAGGCATCACTGTCAAAATAACCTTTAACATTTTGAACTGATCTACAGATAGGCTTGGTGACTGAGCATCAGTTTCCAAAGCCTGCTAGTGAATTCTTTGACTTGGCAACAGAAGAGGCAGGTTAGATCCCAGCAGTGCAACTGCCGGGTCAAACAGCACAGTTTGGGGCTGACAGCTCTCCTTCCAGTACCGGCTGCGGGGAGCGTGGGGATCAGAAGAATGAGAAAGCCTACACATGTTTATTATGCTCACCCTGTTTTGTCCTGTTCCTTCCTTCCGTGTACTCGCCTCTGCTGGGAGTGGGTAACAGAGCCCGGCTGGGATGCAAGATCACACATTTCTGGGCAGGGCATCTGCTTCCCAACAGATGGGTAGTGTGTGAAAGGAAGCCTTGGAGGTCAGCAGCCCACGCTGCCAAAGTATGATTTCACTTCTAGAAACCTACACGATCTAAAGAGAGTTACATCCTTAGTACAGCTGCAGGCCTTACTCCGACGGTCCCCGGGCATAGGGAGGCTCTGCGCCTTCCTGCCAGCGCACATGCCATGCCTCCCTCAGGGGACACCTCTTCCTAGGCAATGTTTCCTTGATGAGTAGGCTAGCCCCTTCTTCTGAGATAGGGGACTATTTTCTTTCTCAAGCCGCTCCTCTTGTTTGTACACACACACTGGTTACCACACTGTCGTTACGTTATGGTACAGTTGCTCACTCAAACGTCAGTCTTACCTGGCGTTCCGTGAACTGCTTACACGC
Organism: Acomys russatus; assembly: GCF_903995435.1. Classification (NCBI taxonomy): domain Eukaryota; kingdom Metazoa; phylum Chordata; class Mammalia; order Rodentia; family Muridae; genus Acomys; species Acomys russatus. The sequence goes on from NC_067151.1 coordinate 64,945,770, forward strand.
AGGGATGATCACCGTGTTTCCATGGACTTACACAATACTCACGATGTGCTGGGGACCCACAAACGTGTGATGACTGGATTAATGAGTGCGTTTGTGTAGGCAGGACACACAACAGCTAGTGAACTTGAGTGATGACATTCTTTTGTTGCTCATGCAAGCCAGCCGATAATATGTCTAAGCCAAATGGGTGCCTCCAAGGCATCCAAGTTTAGTGTGCCCTGTGACTAGAAAACCTGTGCGCAGCTTCATTTAAGTCCATGTATGGACATAATAATTTTTCATTTCTACTGAGGTTTTCACTTATGTTCATGAGTTCAAAGGAAACATGCAAATAGAACAGCAGGGCATGAGCTAGTGTCATAAAGAAAAATCAATACAACTTGAGACCAGTCTGAACAACTTCTAGAAATAAAAGGAAATTCACTCTCTGCTTAGTTCCTCATTTACTATTTTTATAACAAGAGACAGGTTTTAAAACTTAAAAAAAAAAAAACCAACAAAACATGGCTGGCTAATTTTATTAAAAAAAACTGTGTAGGGGGAAAGTTTTCATATTTATACTCTTTTCAATAAAATATCAATGCTTTTCTCAAAAATAAACATTATTTTTCGAGACAGGGTTTCTTTGTGTAGCCTTAGCCGTCCTGGACTCACTCTGTAGTCCAGGCTGGCCTTGAACTCACAGCGATCCACCTGCCTCTGCCTCCTGAGTGCTGGGATTAAAGGCGTGCGCCACCACGCCCAGCTAAAAATAAGCATTTCTAAGTACTGGAAAATAATGACTTAGTATGCCTTTTTTAGCCTGGCTTAAAATCAAGCATTGACTTAAACCAAGCATTCTGGTTCCAAAGCTTATGTTTAACTGTGTATTCTCCATTATCCTGTCCTGTTCTTCAATCAGAAGTACCCTGGAAAATAGCGTGTATTGACTATAATAGATGCCAGACACTATATATTAGTATATAGGTACTATATTAACACGTTACATATAATTATATATTATAATGCATTCCATATGCCAATATCATATATTAATGTATAATATCATACATAAATATTGTGTCTGTACAACATCTGTTATATTCAATGATCTGTGTGCGTCAGCTTGTTTATTCTCTTTAAAAACCTCATCCAGAAGGTGCCACAGGAAGATTTTAGGCTGCCCAGAACCTTAGCCATCCTTACAAGATGGTTATTTGTTCCTCTTGCCCGAGTCTTGCTGGCTGCAGAAGCCAGAAAGCCAGATGCTCACTAAAACTCCTAACTGCTGAGAAGTTAACTCAAGACCTAAACCCTGCATATTGGTAAAGACACTAGAGTCAGAAGCTTGGTGTGTGGGCAGGTGACAGATGAGTTACAAAGCGGATGCATGGAGAGGTTTATACACTGAGAAATTAATAGAGTCAATCTGGGTGTGGTGGCGCACACCTTTAATCCCTCCGCTCAAGAGGCAGAGGCAGGCAGATCACTGTGAGTTCAAGGCCAGCTGGGTCTACAAAATGAGTCCAGGGCAGCCAAGGCTATACAGAAAGATCCTGTGTCAAAAAACCAACAGAGAGAGAGAGGGAGAGAGAGAGAGAGAGAGAGAGAGAGAGAGGGGGAGGAGAGAGAGGAGAGAGGAGAGGAGAGAGAGAGAGAGGGAGAGAGAGAGAGAGAGAGAGAGAGAGAGAGAGAGAGAGAGAGAGAGAGAGAGAGAGAGAGAGAGAGAGATTGACTCTCTTTGTAGACCAGGCTGGCCTTGAAGTCACAGAGATCTGCCTGCCTCTGCTTCCCTGAGTGCTGAGATTACAGGCAACTTTGAGGTTTTCCAAGCCATGGCAGGTCCAGTCTCTCTTTGCCTCCAGCGTTCGAATGCAAACTCTTAGCTACTGCTTAGTGCCATGTCTGCCTGTCCTCTGCCTCGCTCCCTTCCGTGCTAGTCATGAACTAACACTCAGAAACTGTAAATTCTTCCTGTAATACGCCTTGGTCACAGTGCCTTTTAACAGCAATAGAATAATAGCTAAGGCACTGCCTAAACCTTCCCTTAAAGTGTCTCCCAAGAGAGACCTGTCACCAAGGCCTTGATTGTGCCGGAAATACTATGATCCTTAAGAAGCAACGCAGGACTGATCTGCTTCTGTGCTATGCAAGTGGCAGACAGTGCAGCTAAAATGAACTTCCTGATGCCAGTTAGACCATGAGGCTCCCAGGCTGCAAAAACCAAGTAGCATGGCTTTGCTGCCAGGTGCCCTTTGCACAGAACAGATGAGCACTCGGGCTGGCAAGGTGAGTGGGTAGCTTTCCCAGTAAGGGTGGCCTAATCACCATATTGACCCTATGGCCAAAGCAGCTCATTCCATTTGCACCTATGGAGACGGTCCACGTCTGAAGAGCGGAGATGGACTTGAGATGAGAGGAAGCCAAATCCCAGAGGTGGAGTAGTGCCACAGCGAGCCTCCTGGGGGAACAGGGCTTTCAGTACACATGAGCACAGTCCCTACAACTACAGACAAGGCATAAAGTTATGTGTCTTCTTTCCAGCTCACTACCACAGCCATCAGGCAGTCAGTGGGATGACTTTAGCTCTGAGCCAACCTCTCTCCTGGAGAGGTCCACCAGCCAGAGTAGAATCTCATGAAAATGGATGACTAATGGATTTTTTTTTCTCATTTATAAAAATATCTGTAACATGTTTATTGGAGACCCAGCCATCTAAAGGGCTGAGAAGGTAATTTTGTATTTGCTTGGTATTATCTAAAGTTTCTAAAATATACAAGAATTAAATAGTCTTCATGTAAAGTGTGATGTAGTTTTGCATATAGTTAGTGTGATACCATCTCCAACTCAGGTGCTTTTTGTAACAAATACTGGACAGTATTTCAGTATGTAGCTCTAAGGAACAACACTTCTAAATAGAACCACCCTCTATTATTACACACACACACACACACACACACACACACACACACACACACACACTCAATGTGTCAATGGACTTCTAAAAAACAGGCTACTATATCTTTCTTAGATACTCAAGCATCTAAGGCAGATGATCTGTGCTTGGTGATTGTATTAATCAGTGTGCAGCCAGGAGGCAGAAACCACGTGGGCATTTGAACAGGCAAAGTCTAAATATGGATAAGGACTTAGCTAAGATACAAAAGCCAGGTATGATGGCTCAGGTGGATTGCTATGAGTTTAAGGCCAGATTGAGGTACACAGGGAAATCCGGTCTCAAGAGAAATATGTATACAGAGAGAGCTGCGTCTGGGTTTAAGGCAGAGAAGAAGAAACCGAATGAGTTGGGGCTTTATTGCTGTTTGATCTTTTTATTTCCCTCAGTTCTCTCACTCACCAGTCAACACAACAGTTCTGAAACCTTGGGTACGAGAGACAGTATGAGAATTTTTTCCCAGCATCAACCAAGCGATCGCTCTTCAGCAGATAGTGTGAGTGCTTTCTGCTTTAACTCAGTTTGAATGAAGGGGGTGCCATACCCTACCCCACAGGGTACGGCCTCCCCACCGCCCTTCCCCCCAGTTCAGATGCCTCTGGAGATCACAGGCTGCCTGTGGCCCACGGTCTCTGCTTAGGTTTATAAAGCACTGGAGCAGCTCTGAGTTCAGGGAAACACATTGCTTATGCAGACTCTTGTCAAAGGGAGGGCAAGGTATGACCTGCACTGTGGAGGCTGTGCAGTGCCCATCCCTATCTCCATCTCCCAGAGGGAAGAATTTGTTGTTTTTCAGGTGCTGGAGTGCAAAGGACAAATTGTCCCAGCACCACAATCATCAGCTTTCCAATTTAAGTGGAAACCATGGCTACCATTTAAGATCTCCTGATCCCATGGAGAAAACAGGTCTTGGCTAGCTTTATTGTTTTTTGTTTTTTGTTTTTATCATTTTGATAGATCTGTGTATTTCTTTGTATAGCTCAAACTGGCCTTGCCCTTGCGATATAGCCCAGGCTAGCCTTGAACTCTTCATCCTCCTGCCTCAGCCTCCTGAGTGCTGGGTATCAGGGTAGATTACTGTGCCTGACTAATACTGTTTTGACTGATCCCAAATATTAAGAAGAAAGTGATGCTGACAGACACTGAGGCGAGGAAGAAGATGGCTGTATGCAGAGAGCCTGAGGGCAGAGTGGGGGTTGGGTCGTGTCTCTACAGGAAGAGCATTGGTTTAGTCAAGGCTTGAGGTAAAGGGACGGAGGATGAAGGCAATAAATAAATACTTTGGCCTGTGACCTGATACAGAAGCACAGACTGTGGCTTTACCAACAGCACCTCTCTTGCTGTGAGCTGTGTTTACACAATGAAATGGGTCTCAATCTCCTCATCCATGTGGGATATTTGGATGATACTCAGCTTCATAATTCTTTTTTTCCATATCACAGAACACCGAGGTACATCAGGTTAGAGCCTCAGAAGGAACGGAGACCACCCAGAGGTCCTGACTTCAGAGGAAGAGGGTGTGGCCACTGTCAGTGCTGAGTTGTGTAGGAAGCTGGCTCCTTTGTTGGTGTAAATGTAGGGGGAAAGAGAGATTACTGTCAGACAAAAAGAACTACAGTGGATGTGTGCTGCTCTCTTCCTTCCTTCATCCTAGGGTACTATGTGGTACATGTGTGTTTTGTGGGTGTCTGCCCATATATTTGAGAGCATGTGGGAGCCAGATTTCAACACTGGCTGTTTTCCTCTGAGCTAATTCTCCACCCCATTTTAATATTTTTAAATGTCTTCTTATGCTATGTTTCTTCCTTGATTTTCTTTCCCCTTCCTTCCTTCCTTCCTTTCTTCCTTCCTTCCCTCCTTCCTTCCTGTTGAGGCCCACCAACACTGAAACATGTCCAGACCTTACTGCCTAACATAAGAGCAGCCATTTTGCCTTCCCTAGTGCACATTTCGATACTTGCTGTTCAGAATAGAACAATAAACGATATGACGAACGTGTGTTCTACTTGAGTTAAACTACAGTACTTTGCTATGTTCCTTTCTCGGTGAATAGTAGGGAGCTGGAAAGTCCCCAAACTGGCAAGAGAGAGAATCCATGCTGTGTCCCTGACTGATCAGTCTTTGTTACTCGTTCAATAAACTTTCATTGATCTGAGTTTGATGTCTGAGCGGTCAGTGTGCAGCTCTTCCTGGACCCCCTCCCTCCCTTCTTTCTTTCCTTCCCTCCTTCCTTCCATCCTTCCTTTCTCCCTTGCTTCCTGTCTTCCTTTTGGGGGTGCTGGGGTGCTGATTACCATCTGGGAGCTTCTTCCTGGTTGTTTTTTCTTTTAAGAGGTTTTCTAGTCTTAGGGGCTCCACTGGACAAGAGGATGAGAGGAATCCACCTTTTCCTATAGGAACGGCAACACCATGTTCTTGCCTTCCCCAACTCCTTCACTGCTAGGGAAGACCTAAGTTCATCAAACAGAGGCATCTTCCTCGTTCCACGGCCTTGGGTGTGGATGCACTAGGAACACAGAGGATAAAGAATCTACTGGTTTTCCTGAACGTAGAAGGGCAGTGCGGGCCAGCCAGCATTCATATTTCAGGGAGCATTAACTCCGCCAGACTGTCACTGTCACATGCTTGAGGTGTCCTTGCAGCCAAGTGGCCCACTTTGTCCTGTTCGCCTTCCTTTCTAGAGGGCCTGAAAGCAACCCAGCAACCTCAGTGTGTGATAAATTATGCAGCTGGTCTCTGTTGTTGTGAACTAAGGACCCTGCTGCCTTAAGTGGCTATTGTCTCATTTCCTAGATGTGGAAACTGAGGTGTTGGAGAGATTAAGTAACAGAGTAACGCTAGCTTGTGTAGTAGGACAGAGCCTGGACCCAGGCCTGTTTGTCTCCTTTGTCTGGTCTCTTTCCTTAGTGTTCTCCCACAACCAGAAGTGCAATACTTTTCTATGTGAAGGAAAAACTGCCAAAGTCAACACTCTGTCACAATAATATTCAAAAAAGCTATATACATTTTAACAGAAGACTAAGAAAACTCTTTTCCCAACAACATTTCCCCAATTCTGTTTATCAGAATCAAACGCCAGAGTAGAAGGCATTGGAATGTAATATTTCCATCCTGTTCACAACAAATTCTGTTTCCTTTCTGGGCCCGAGAGTGCAAGATAAAATGTTGTTTCAAGGAGATCCTAAGAAAAAAGTTAAAGAACGGTGCCTATTTTCCTTTCTGCTGTAAGATGGGGGTGATCTTTCTAATAATTAATCAGGCAAACGGACATCACCCTAAGGAAACCTGGGTTCCTGTCTCATCACGGAACAATCACGGGAAGTGCACAAGTTCCAGTGCGGCACGGCCAACCTGTCCATGTGAGAACAGAACTGGCAGATAAGTGCCACTGGGAAAGCACACCTCATCTTCGGCCAACGCTGAAATGCTTCAGGATTACATTTTACTGGGCGTGTACTTAGTAAATGCTAAATGCACACACTTCTACCATTGCCCTGGGAAGTAGGGTTGGGCGTGCAGCCCGGTGGTGGAGCCCGGTGCTGGAGCCCGGTGCTGGAGCCCAGTGCTGGAGCCCAGTGCTGGAGCATTCCTCCAGCCTTTATAAGGGCCTAGGTTCCAATCTCAGGAGTGGAGGGGGCAAGGAGAGTTAAAAGCCATCTGTCTTAGTTTTCTTTCTATTTCAGTGATAAAACTCTGCTCAAAGACAATTTAGGGAGAGAAGGGTTTATGTGGCTTACACTTCCACATCATAATTCATCACTAAAGTGAGCCAGGAGGCAGGAGTTGGGAGGCAGGAGCCAGAAGGCAGCTTCGAGCCGAAGCAGAGACCACGGAGCGAGTCAAAGCAGAGACCATGAAGGAACACTCCTTAATGAATTTCCTGTCCGGGGCTTGCTCAGCTTGCTTTCTTTTGGATTTTTTGTTTGGTTGGTTGGTTTTGGTTTTGGTTTGTTTTCTCTGTGTAGCCTTGGCTGTCCTGGACTTCAGTTTGCTTTCTTACACGGTCCAGGACAACCTGCCCATGGATGGCACGGGCCCACAGTGAGCTAGACCCTGCTACGTTAGCCAAGGGCACACCTCTCAGACAAGTACCATGTTTACATCCCACCACGCCCTTGGCCTAATCTGACTAATGAGGTTACTCAGCGAAGGTCCCTCTTCTCAGGGGACTCTAGTTTGGGTCACATGACAGACATGGTAACAGCACCCCATCTAATCTGGGGTTTGCAGCCTCAGTAGATGGAAGGCCCGAAAAAGTTGAAATATATGATCTTTCATTTATGGTTTCATGTTTTAAAAAATTCCTTCTTGTTAGTGCTGCAGACTCCATTTCCAGAGGCACTACTGCTGTGCGCGGAAACAAATTAAGCTCTGAAGCAGGACTAGACTTTCTTGCTAAAAGATCCCTGTAAGTGCAGAGAATTCTATGGGGCAGCAAAGAAAACCTCCAGGGTGTATTCAGCCACTGAGGGCTGCTCCCAAGGGATTTATGCACCCGTTGACCTAGGCATGCTGCTTTCATATCTCTTGTGCTAGAAAACAAAACAAAACCACAGACATTTCAGTGTCTGGGACTCTGTCTTACCTATCCCAGGAAGAACACTAATTAATTACCCCACAGAGAGCACTAATTACCCTCATGGAGAGCACTAATTACCCCACAGAGAACATTGATGCAGTAATAGCCCCATCTCCCTGGGATCAATATTTAATGACTCAGAAGACACCCTATGGTCTAGCACGTACCATAAAAGCAGCTCTTGGTTTGCTTTTTTTTTTTTTTAATCTCCTAAGACTTTATTATTTTAATTATATGTGTGTGCATGTGTGGTGTGTGCCCACAGCAGCCAGAGACATCAGATTCCCCAGGCCTGTGAGGATACAGGTAGCTGTCAACTGTCCAGTGTGGGGGCTGGAAACCAAATTCTGGTCCTCTGCAAGAACAGTTCATGCTTCTAACTGCGGAGCTACCTCCCCCGCCCCACAGTTCTCGCAGCAGCAGCTGATTCTCCTCCTCCTCTTCCTCTTCCTCCGCCTTATAGTTTCATGCACAGCCAGGCTCTCCTCAGACTCACTACTGTTGTATCCTGACCCTTCTGCCCTTGGCCTCACGAGAGCAGGAAAACAGGCATGTGCTACCATGTCCATTTGTTTCCTTAACGTAAAAAATAAATAATTTTTATCTGGAGCTGGGCATGGGGTTGGGGTTGGGTGGGGTGGGCGGCAGGTAGGAAGGCTATGACTAATAATACTCCCTTTTCCCAAAGATACCCACGCTGAATCCTCAGAATCTGAAAGTAGATTATCTTACACGTCAAAGAGACTGTAAGATAGTGAGGTGGGGGGCGATGGCCACATGTATGAAGCACCGATTTCATCACGGTAGTTTCTGAAAGCGGAGGAGCTTCCCGAGCTCCGTTAGAAAAATGAGAGAGAAGAAGACAGATGACGGAGGACAAGAACAGGCCACCACTTCTTGGCTTTGAAAATAGAGCAAAGGGCTGGAGAGATAGCTCAGGAGTGAAGAGCACTGGCTGCTCTTCCTGAGGACCAGGGTGTGAATTCTAGCCCCCAGAAAACTGCTCATAGGCACCCGTAGCTCTGTAACTCCAGCTGCAGGGGGCCTGGTGCTTTCTTTTGGCCTCCATGGGCACCAAGTATGCACATAGTGCGTAGACACGCACACAGGCAAAACACCCACCCACCAGAGCACACACACACACAAAGCAAATACATCTTTAAAAGTAAATAAAGCAGAGAAAGGGACCATCAATGAAGGAATGTGGGTGACCTCTTTGAGTAGCCCTTAAGTGACAACACTCAGCAAAGAGCTGGAGTCCCCAGTGCTATGGACTCAAAGAGCTGAATTCAACCAGAAACCAAAAGTGGGTAAGGGAACGACTTCATTGATGATAGGGATTAAACCCACGGCTGCTCATGCCAGCTACTGATCTAGCACTGAGCCTTTTATTTTGACTCAGAGCCTCATTAAGTTGCCCAAGCTGACCTCAAACTCCAGACGGACCTCAAACTTTTCCTCTTGCCTCAGTCTCCTGGGTGCTGAGGTTACAGGCAGACCTCCATGCCCCCTTAGAGTCTCCAAAAAGGGATGCGCCCTGTGGACCTTGGGCCTGGATTCTATCCCAATAAGACTATGCCATACTTCTGACCTGGGCTGCTGTCTAGAGTAGAAAGCTAGCTTGGCCCGGTGGCGCATTCCTTTGGTCCCAGTGCTTGAGAAGCAGAGGCAGGTGGATCTCTGTGAGTTCTAGGCCAGCCTGGTCTACATAGCAAGTTTCTGGCTGGCCAGCAAGGATTATGGAATGAAACCCTGTCTCAAAAAAGAGACAAAGAAAAGACTGAGGATACAAGCCAGTGTGCATCCGAGGTGGGAGTTAATGTTTTGTTGCTGAAGTTTACAAACAGCTTTGGACAAGCAAAGGCCAGGGAACTTGGTTCTGCTTTGCTATTGTTTTCCCAACCACCCAATAAAAGTTCTAAGATTCTCTAGAGTGACAGCTAGGAGTTTCCGCTCCTCCGTGTGAAATTACTCACAGCAGTGAGCTGTTTGGGTGGAGCTGTGAACAGAGCCTGTCTGAGCTAGTAAAAATGATCCTTCCCCTTCTCTGACTCTCCGAATGCTGGAGTTACTTAGGGGCCCTAAGGTCACCTTGTGCAGTTGTATTTTATAGTAAAGGACGCTCATATGCAAATGACTTCTCCCCGGGTCACATGCAGGCCCGGTCAGAGCTTGGACTCCCCGCCTGATCTTTTTGGCTTCCAGATGTCCACAGGATGACACACTGGGTTTGCGTGATCTAAAGGAGGGTGTTTCCTTCGTTTTCGAGTGTTGGTTGAATTCAGCTCTTTGCTGTTACAGCACTGTGGTCTCTACTTCCCTTGACAACGGTGCCAGCAGAGGGCTGTTCTCTTTTCTTCATTCATATCCCCGCTATTTTCAGGGCTCAGTTTTTACTACTCTGGGGTGTCCAGTTCTGAACACAGTGCCAGGACTACCAGAAGAGATTGCTTGGACAATAAGATGAGATGTGTTATCCCTATTTGTGTTTTTAAAAATACAAATGTTCTAATGTGCCTTCCAGAAGGTTTCTTAATTTTGACTCACCCTCAACACATGCTGAATTCTTCTTAAAGGTCCAGGTTAGTGATAATAAACACCCAATGTAACATGGAGACGGAGACCAAATTTATTCCAAGAAACTATGTATTTCATTAGATACAAGATAAAGTATTTTGTTGGCTTTTGGCTGGTTCTTCTAAGTATCATTTCCCTTTTGACTTACTTCTGGAGACAGAACTTTTTTGTAACTTTACTTTCTATAGTCAAACTTCCTTAGTCCCCAATGGTCACTGTTTCTTTTTTCCTTTCAATGCCTAGACAGACTAAAGTGCTTCCCCCAAATCTCCTCCCAGCAGTTCTCCTGGCTGTGCGCACCTGTCTGGCAGAGCTGCCTCTGGGCTGCTCAGAGATCTGGATGCCCCAGTGCTGTGCTCTCATCTTTCCCACGTGGCTTTACCTGCTCTGCTGAGGCAAGTGAAAACAGGCCCACTCTATCTCCACGGGTGTTTATTAGTAGCCAGGCACTGTTAAAAACTGTTTGTTAAGGAGCTAGAGAGATGGCTCAGAGGTTAAGGGCACTGGCTGCTCTTCCAGAGCTCCTGAGTTCAATTCCCAGCAAGCACATGGTGGCTCACAACCATCTGTAATGTGATCTGATGCCCTCTTCTGACCTGCAGGTGTACATGCTGCCAGAACACTGTATACATAATAATAAATAAATATTTAAAAAAAAACTGTTTGTTAAAATACTCATTCAAGTTTTTCCCCTTTAAATAAGCTAAGATGGTGGGGGTAGGGTAATTAGATGCTAAGTAACAATTGTTGGTCCTCTCTCTTGTGCCCAGCTGCCTTGAACAGAGGACTGTCACCAAGAAGCCCCTTTGGCAGCTAGCTAAACAGCTATTGTGGCAGCCCAGAGGTTCTGAGCACCTCGAGGAAGCCACACCAGCTGCCAAAAGGTCACTCTGGCTTCATCCTTCTATACGTGACTGTTTAAAATAGTCTCATCAGATAGATGCTCCCCGGTGAGCTCTAGGAGCCCTGTTACCCATGTGAGGTAGTACTTCTCCCTAGTGGCCCTCACCACACACTAACCTGGCTGTGGAAGCAGGGTGGTCTGGCTGCCCTCAAGCGCACCCTCCCCGGCCCCCGTGCTGCCCCCTAGCGTTACAAACGAAGGTCCATGAGAGGGCTGCTAGCGGACTAGGCTGAGCTTAACAAGGTAAGAGGAGTCAGAAGAAGCTGCCCCCAGGGCAGAAGCAAGAAAGCTGCTGAAGACTTCCAGACATAAGCTGGGTGGGGTGGGTAGTCATGGTGGCCATGGCTGTGGGGGCAGAAATGACAGAGAGCAGAAGCTGTAGAGACGTGGAGAGGGAAACTACAATCCTAGCTGCTGGACAAGTTCGGGGGAGGTTCCAAGCCTACGTATGGACAAGGCTTCTAACATGGTAGAGCTGAGAGCTATTTACACTAGCGACTGTCCAGGATGAAATGTCCCAATACCTTAACCCCAAGAGCTGTAACTGGAGCTGCTCTGAGTACAGCCCAAGACCCCGCTGGGTCTGTAACACAGTTAATTCATTCATTAAAAAAGTTGCAATCTGTGGCCTGGAAGATGGCTCAGTTGGCAAAGCACTTTCCACACAAGCAGCAGGGCTTAAGCTCAGCTTCCCAGAACCCACATAAAGCCAGGGGCGGCAGCAGGAGCCTGGTTCGTGGGCCTGCTGCTCTGGCATGTGAAGGAGGACAAGAAGAGGCCTTGCATCGAACAAGATCAAAGGCAAGAACAGATATGTGAAGTTCCCTTTACACACTTGCCATGGCACACGCCCGTGCACATATGCACACAGCACACACACGTATGTTTTGTTTGTTTGTTTGTTTGTTTGTTTTTTAAGACAGGTTTCTCTGTGTAGCCTTGGCTGTCCTAGACTCACTTTGTAGACCAGGCTGGCCTCGAACTCACAGCGATCCACCTGCCTCTGCCTCCCGAGTCCTGGGATTAAAGGCACACACCACCACCGCCCAGCCAGATTTTTTAAAAGATTAAAATTTCCACCACAAGTTGAAAGTCAGCCTAGGCAAAATAACAAGTTCCAGGCTAACCAGGGTTATAGATTGAGACCCTGTCTCAAAACAAATGTTATCGATTTCGCTATCATATCAATGTCCTGTTCCTGCTACTGTGCTTATGGTAGTGGGTGAGGTTGAGCGGTACTAACCAAAACTAACCACTTGAGCTTGTGGCACCCACCCAGCACACAGCCAGCAACACTGCTTCTCTGGCTGCCTGATACAGATTTTCTGACTTCAACCTGTTAGTACATTGCACCAGTAGTCCTGTCTGACATAGATTTTTCCAGCCTGAAATCAGGTTGGCCTGCTCAGATCCTTCCAGGGGAAAAATAACCCCACTCATAGTCAACTAAAAAGAAACCACTGAGGAGGGTGTCTCACCGTGCCTGACGCTCGCGTAGGAATATCCTTGGGCAGGAGGCCACAAACCCCCATCCCCCCCACCCTCACCCCCCAGTGCGTTCGTTGTATGGAGACACTACAAGTGGAAGAGTCCATCCTGGTCAGTATTTGCTTTAAATTTGGCTCAAAATTGTGGAACTGGTTTTCCCCTTGCGAATTTTAGGATTAACACCAAGGAAGCAAAATTTATTTTCGTAGAACTGACTCTTGCAGTTTCTCAACACGCGTTAAGAGTGCATAAGACTATCTACCCAGAGAAAGAAATAGGAGAAAATGCCCACAGAGGAAAGGGACAAGCCAGGTCCCCCACCCCTATCCCACGTACCCCACCCAACTCCCACGCACCCCTACTGCCATGCACCCCCACCCCATGCACCCCCACCCCATGTGCCCCACCCCCACCCCCACTCACCCCCTCCCCCACACATCCCCACCCCACGCACCTGCCCCCCCACCCCCACCCCCACGCATCCCCACCCATGCACCCACCCCATGTACCCCCACCCCACCCCCACCCCCACGCACCCCACCCCACGCACCCCTGCTCCCACACTCCCACCTCCATGCATCCCCCACCCCTCACCCCCACGCACCCCACCCCACGCACCCCACCCTCACCCCCACGCACCCCGCACCTCCACGCACCCTGCACCCCTGCCTCGACTGCCTCTGAGTTACTGCTGGAGGTCTCTCAGGCTGAAGGTTTTAATTGAAAGCAGTTGCTTTGCCCCCCTCCACCCATCCCTGAGTGTGACTCATCTACTGTCCTCCAGGCCAAGTGTTTTCTACAAAATACTGTGTCTCCATGGCAACCGCCCAACACGTCCCTCCCTCCTTCAGTTGACTCAGTACTGTGGAAGGGGAAATCTGTTGGTTTGACTAGTTATAAATTAGGAGAGCCATTACTCACAGGAAAGGACCTTCGGGCTCCAGGGCAGAGTTGCCACATAACAGTACAGGGAGCCAAGGAACACCGGGGAGGCCCCAAATATAACACAATTGCTTCTTATTAATAAGCACTATGCAGCACTGCCAACAATGGGGGAACACAGCTGGTAATGGTTGAAGCCTTAAAACCAGCCACCCTCAGTCTCCCAGCACTGACCATTAGTCTCAGTGTTTTGTAGATGAAGAAGCAGAGCTTCCGGTAGCACATCCGGTGAGTGACACAGGATGTGATTAGTTGCTTGGATTCCTGGCTGCATCTCTTCCCTGTTCTAGCTTAATCACCTGGCTATTGGGCCAGAAGAGCCTCACAAGTCATCCTGAGTTTGCTTAACTTTTCTAACTATAGTTTTCTTTTTATCAAGCCTTCAGAGACTAAAGAGGGTAGGTTTCTAAATAGGCAGTTTCCCCGCCAATTTACACACTCCCATGTGTAATGGAAGCGGAGCTGCTAATATGACCGAGCCCACTCCAAGCCTCCTTGGGCTATTAACTCATCTCCTTTTCCGTGCCAGCTTCTCTGCTTTTCCAGCCACGGTTGCTCTACTTGGGCCAGGCATCTCAGTCAGCCCACGTCTCCTCACAAGGCGGTTCTGCAGGGGGCAGGCCAGCACCTGACTCTCATGACATGAACCAGAAAACACAGGGCTAATCTTTATGGTGGTGGTGGTGGTGGTGGTGGGGTGTGTGTGTGTGTGTGTGTGTGTGTGTGTGTGTGTGTGTGTGTGTGTGTGTGTGTGTGTGCGCGCGCGCGCGCGCGTGTGCGTGCGCACGCCCTTGAGCTACCACATAGAGCCTCACTCCTTCCCCAAGCCCCTCATAGAAGTGCTCACTTGCTGGCACATCAAACTGGCCACTTGAATTCCTTGAATTCAGGCTATCAGTTCTGAGTCCAGAGCCTTTGTCTGAGACTCAGGGTGAAAAGGGGCGCAGTTCCTGTGTTCGTTTAGCATCTGAGAAGGGAGGTTTCAGTGGCTTTTGGTTCAGAAGTAAACCAGTGTCACCCTTAACCATTTTCCAGGTATGGAAGTAGCTTAGATACCCTGTTTGTTGTCTGTTAATGATATTCTTTCTCATTTTAGAGTAAAGACAGAGCATGGTGTACATCGTACCATCTTCCTTCTAAAGTGCACAAGCCACTCCCCCCTGCACCCCCTCCCACCCCCCCATCCCCGCCCCTTTGTTCAGAGTTAGGCAGCCGCCACTATAACTGATTTCAGAACATCATCCAGGAAAGAAACACTGTAACCATTGGCAACTAGTCTCAAATTTTACCCCAACTTGTTTCCCCAGCCCAGGTAATTACTTATCCGTTTCCCATCTCTGCATTTCCTTAGTCTCAAATTTTCACGAACATTCTACTCTGTCCTCCCAAGAGTTAGATGTTTCACACTCCACACCTGAATGAGATCACGTGATATCTGGCTGGCTGTGGCTGGCTTATTTCACTTAACACAGTATCTTCTGAGTTCATCCATGCTGTCACAAATAATGAGATTAAAAAAAAAAAAAATAGCTAATAGTATCCAGTTCTGTGAATGTACCAAGTTTGGTTTATCCTTGCACCTGCTCTCTTAGGTATAATTTGGCACATTGCATGTGGCAGTGGCACATGCAAAACGCACCTGCCATAATGAACTAGTGTGATTATTAACCTAGTCACTCGGCTAGGCCTGCCTCAGGGAGGTCAGCAGCTAGGCCTGCCTCAGGGAGGTCAGCAAACTGTGCTTGCCAAAAACATACTGCTCATCAGAGGGCAGGCTCTGCAGCTGGAAGTCTGAGCTGTCAACACCTCTGCCATTTATGAGCTGTGTGACTGGGCAAAACACTGTACCTTGGTTTCTTTGCCTGTAAATGCTAGCTTCTCCCTTCTTGGGGTACTGTGATCAAAAAGACTAACTCATGCCAAGTGCTTCTAACAGTCCTGGAATGGCCTACCACACAATGCTTCCAGTTCTGGATTGAGGACGCTGTGCTCAGATGAGTTTAAGGAACTTGCAGCCGAGTGAGCATCTGCAGACGTCCCACCTGAACGTGTCCCTCCCATCGTCTCATCTGAAGTGTGTGTGGAAGGGCAGCATTGCTTGCCAAGCGCAGCACCGCTGTGTTCACATGTGTTGACGTAATTCATTTCTGTTTTGTTCATGTTTGGGTTTTGTGAAAAACTTAGAGCAAAAGAGTCTCACAGGAACATGGGTGCCCTACAGGGAAAAGTCAAACAGACTGCTCTTTTACTTGGCTGGTTTTCAGTGCTCAGAATTGAACGCAGGTCACCTGTGTAATAGGTAAGCACCCTCCACTGAGCTGCACACCACAATCACTCTTCCATTCCAATCTTAAGACTTTGTTATTATTGTATGTGTTATGTCAGTGATGTATGTTTGTGGGTGTGCACACCACGGTGTGCATATGGAGGTCAGAGGTCAACTTCGTGGAGTCGGTTCTGCCTTTCCACCTTTACGTGGGTTTCAGGGATCGAAATAAAGTTGGCAGACTTTCATGGCAAGTACCTTCACCTGCTGAGACTGCTCACAAGCACCGCATTCACCTTTGTAAAGAAATTCTGTCTGTGGTTCCAACTGAGCACCTGGAACAAAAGTTCAAGAGGGAAATTTGAATAGATTTTAGGGAAAAAAAAAAACAAACCAACAAAGTTTGGTGTAATCTGTTAACACATAGACGGCCAATCCTGCAGAGCTAGAGCCCACCTTTCAGAGAGAGGGTAGAGGCTGCTTTCCACTGCCACGCCAGCTTGAGAATAACTGAATGGAGGGACTGAGGAGGTCACAGCCTGGTGAGGCAAGCAGAGCAGGCAACTTAATTTGCAATAGCAAAACGCTAGTATGATTTTATGTGAGCTGCACATTCATTTGAAGAGGTCTGTGAAATGAGGGAGCAAGGTCCCCCAAACTGACTCGTTCCCTCTCACGTCTCACACACGTCACGCAAAGGTGGGGGAGGCCAGTTACACACGGCCTTGCGTGAATCACTTCTAGTGTGATTTTGAAAAGTTCACGCATTCCCAGTCTTCTCATCCCCCAATAGGATTTAGTGAAAGACCCTGGGGGGTTTGTTTGCTGAAATGAGGCTTTTCAGAGACAAGCCATAGACAGCCTGATTGGACAGGGCCTGGCTCCTAGTTGGGCGCTTCCTTCCATGTCTCTGGCTTTGTGACCCCGCAGCAGGCATGGGTTTACATTCTTATCCACTAGCTTGGAAGGCTTCTGGTGAATGTGCCCGAAGCTACTAAAATCAGTCAGACTGATAACACTCCAGTTCCGCTCCAGGAGTTCTGGGCAGTGTAGTCACTAATTTCTAGCTACTAGGGCTTTGCTTTTCTCAGACCCTTCTGATGATAAGAACTTGACACGCATTGGCTATTGCTGTTGCCACAGCCAGGCCTTAGGGAAAGTTTCTCATATGCCAGGCAACGGCTAACTCCATAAATACATTCCAAGAATTTGAAGAAAGACTTCCCTTGAGAAAAATCTTTACTAAGTTCAAGTCTACAGCTGTCACGTAGGAAAGTGGGTAGGGGATTTTCAAGCTTCCCCGTTTTTAAAAAATCTTTTTTAAAATTTATTATTTTTTTTTATGTGTATGGGTATTTTGCAGTCGTGTGTAGGCATAAGATTATTGTGTAATTCAAATGCTGATTTCTGCCAGCTCCCATATCTGGTTGCAAGCCTTGTTCTGAGAATCTCCTGTCTCAATGTTGTTAAATATGCTCCTCAAATGTCCTCCTTGTGTGCTAGTAAAGCAGCTTACAGCCAGTCGCCGAGCAGGGAGAGGACAGGGCTGGACTTCCTGCCAGCCAGGGGAGGAAGAGCTAGAAGAGGAAATAGGGACTGAGCCACAGGCAGAGGTGCAGGAGAGGTGAAGAAGATTCAGCTGGAGCAAGGAAAGAACTAAAAAGATTTATTTATTTATTTTTATTTATTATGTATACAGTGCTTTGTCTGCATAAGGCTGCAGGCCAGAAGAGGTATCGGATCACATTAGAGATGGTTGTAAGCCACCATGTGGCTGCTGGCAATTGAACTCAGGACCTCTGGAGGAGCAGCCAGTGCTCTTAATCTCTGAGCCATCTCTCCAGCCCATGAAGCTTCTTTTTAAGCACATATAAAAGAGTTTCAGTTATTTGTATGATTTCCCAGTTAAGAGAGAAGCTAAAAGAAACAAACCATTATATATACATATATGTGTGTGTGTGTGTGTGTGTGTGTGTGTGTGTGTGTGTATCTGAAACCACTGTGAGCTGCCCAGCCTTCCCATATTTTAAAGAGAAGTCACAAATACAGATTGCTACATGAAATATCTCCATTTTAAAGGCTGACCACACACATGACTACATGGACAACCACACATGTAAAGGCTAAGAATTCACACTCTAGTCACTGATTCTACCCTGTGCATTGGCTCTTGATCTTTGAAGGTGACTAAGGGACACTCATGGCATTTAGTGCCCCGTCTGTGTCTGCATGGCCATGACCCAGGCTGCTGAACACTCATTCTCATTTTTCGTATGGTCAAGTGAGAGACAGTCACACAGGAAGAACATGGTGGCAACGTGTGTCTCTGGGCAGCACTGTGCTATGAGGAAGGGTCCAAAGACTCACCCCACTCTTTGTCTAGAGATTCTGTTGACCCAATTTCCATGGCCCTTTGAAACATGTATTGAAAGTGGGTAAATGGGGCTGGAGAAATGGCTCAGTGGTTAAGAGCACTGGCTGCTCTTCCAGAGGTCCTGAGTTCAAGTCCCAGGAACCACATGGTGGCTCACAACCATCTGTAATGAGATCTAATGCCCCCTTATACATAATAAATAAATAAATAAATAAAGAAAGAATAAAAAAGTGGGTAAATGGTCACAATGCTGGTGGCATTTGCCGACAGGCCTCTGGGAGGTAGATGGGACTAAGTAAGACTGTTCGGTGGCGCTGTCACAGGAGAGACAGTGGGTCTTTAAGAGGAGGAGAGACCAGCGGTGTTGGCCATGATTTGACTGTTGCCCTCAGTGAAAGGATGGTAGTGCTAGAGTCGTGCCAACTGGTACATGAAAGTAGAAAGCAAGAAAGGAAGGAAGGAAGAAAGAAAGAAAGGAAACTGCGAAGCAATTCTATGCCATGGGTTTGACTGCTGGGCTTGCAAACTTAGGCAAAGGGGTGAGAAGAAAGAACGCCAAGCACAAGAGATGCACAAGGAGAAACAACACAATCTGAAGTGACTGGAGCTTTGTTTCCTGTTATACTAGAGAAAAAGTGGCTGGAAGGGAGTATGGAAGCCTTTTTAGTCATTTGGCAGGGCCAAAAACTCAACTGTCAGAGTTTACTCACAGCTGTATGTAGTTACCAAACAACTGTAGCCAAGTTACCACATCAGTGGTGAAAATAAAACACATACACACACACACACACACACACACACACACACACACACACACACACACTCTTTCAAGTGGTTGCCCCTGACTCTTTCCCAACAGTCTTTAATAATTCACAGATCTGAAGCAGTTATAATATTTTAATATCACCATTTCTTCCAGTGAGCCAGAGGTGAAAAATATAATGTGAGGGAGGGGGAGCAGGCAACTGGAGAAGAAGTCAATAGACCATGTTCAGTAATTATAAACAAAACCATGAGGTACCTGAGGGGAACTGATTCAGGACTGACCATCTAGCACCAGAAAAAGTCAAGTCCTGTGGCTGCTCACTGTTTGGCACAAAACTGACTACACTTCAGTTTTTTAAAAAAATACTTTTTATTGATTCTTTGTGAATTTCACATCATGCACCCCAACCCCACTCATCTCCCTGTGCCCTCATAGCCACCCTTTGCCCTTGCAACCTCCCCACAAAAGAAATAAAAGCAAAACTGTAGTGTATCACCGTGTCATGTAGTAAACCCTTTTGTCCACACATCTTGACTTGCAAATGTCTGTTGCAATGAGCTCATTGGTCTGGTTCGAGGCCTCTGCCTTCTGCTGCACCATCAGTACTGGATCCTCACCAGGACTCCTCTCAGATGTCCTGTTGTCGTCCTGTGTCATGGAGGTCCTGCAGGTTTGGATCTGCAGGACCAGCTCCTTCATGGGCTTTGGCAGACCATAGATGGGGTAGATGTTGGGGTGGGACAACTCAAAGTCCTGAATCTGGGCCTACATGGTAGCTGAGTTGATCAGCCTGCCCTCTTTCCTGCACCCACACCACCATGGTGAGCTCTTCAGCACTACCCTGGCTGCCCACCCAATTCTATAGCCAGCAAGGGGGCAGGGCCAGCTTTCCAGCCCTGCTGCCCTCGGGGGCCCTGTTCACCCAAGCCTTCACTACCAGGGTTAGCTGTATTATGCTGCCCAGCAAAGTGCAGGGCCCACTCTCCTGAGGTCTACAGCCTGTAAGGGGCAATACCAGCTCTAAATTTCTTTTTCTTCTTTTTTTTTTATTAGCCATTGTTTAAGGTAAATTACTTAATTTTGGTAAGCTCTAATCTTTACCCTATTTCAAAACTGGGGCTAATAATAGATTGTATATTGTAGGGTTATTAAAGGTTTCGTTGAGTTTAAACAGATTAAATATTTAGAAGAGTTGAGGACCATTGAAGACATGTCAAGTTTATTACCATCTGTCCCAGTGACAACCCCGACATCATTGATCAGTGATTCTCATCAGGGATTAAGTCACTTCCAGAAGGAGTCTGAAAACTTTATAAGTCTCCATTTTGAATTTTGAAAAATGATTGATAGACACTGACAACATGTCCTGGATCAAGTTAAGGTTGCACACTGCAGTGAGGTCAATGCGACGAGGAACCAATCCATGTTCTCTGTAAGTCCTCCTAGCTTTCATGTAAGTAAAAACAGTGCTTATGGCTCCCTAAGCCAGGAGCAGAATTCCACTTTGCATATAAGCCCAATCATTTTGTTTTTAATTATAAAGATCAAAGCCCAGGACCTCATGCAAGCTAGACACTCTTACACTGAGCCACACCACCAAGCCCCCAAAGCATATGCTAATAGCTTGAATATTACTTCAGTGACCAGGAATGCACCCATAATGTAAATAAACTACAGAGAAAGCTGAACTTCACACTGTTTGAGGCATCCCTGCCAGTTGTTCCTGTCTTAATTAGATACTAACAAGTTTGGGTTATAAGCAGAGCTTATGGCATCAGCTAGTGTTAGTAGCAACTACAACGACAGCAGCTCTGTGTATATTAGGAGATTTCTACTCTATCAGTGTGTCTTCCTACATCCTAATGCTTGAACAATTACATAGTGGAACTAATTTTACTATAATATTTTATTGTAAGTGATCATCCCTTTACTTACCCTTTACATGACGGTTGGTTTCCTGACATGTCTATGGATGTAACATTATGTGTGACTTTTGTTTCAGGAGAGCAAATGCTACGTGGAAAGTACTTGCTATGAGAGCAGACTTTGTGCTATAAGCGATGAAAAGATAGATACACAGAATCTACATTAAAAAAAATTTTTATGGTTTAATCCCAGCACCCATGAGGCGGAGGCAGGCTGATCGCTGTGAGTTCGAGGCCAGCCTGGTCTACAAAGTAAGTCCAGGACAGCCAAGGCTACACAGAGAAACCCCGTCTCAAAAACAAACAAACAAACAAACAAATTCATGGACTGGCACGATGACTCGAGGGGTAAGGGTACTTGTCACCAAGCTTGATGGAACTTTAGAAGAAGAGAACTGGCTCCCCTATCTCTACACATGCAACACACACACACACACACACACACACACACACACACACACCACACACACACCACACACACACACACACAACTGTAAGATATTCAAACTGAGAAGACTAGTCAGGAGAAAGCAGTAGTCTGTGACCGGCTGTGTTTATCTGGGGAAGGGCAGCCTGACACTGAAGGAGGACTTAAGAAGACACCGTGTCTGTGGGGACAGGTGCCATTTATGTCCAGCTTGGACCAATGGCTCATCAGGGTCAGGAAAACAATGGGGTGCACTGGGAGTCATGGGGTCCTCTCTGCTTCATCAGGGTCAGGAAAATGGAGTCATGGGGTCCTCTCTGCCTGCAAGGAAATCTGGGCAGCCCACTAAACTGCCAAGCTGAAGTTGGCTCCTAGGAAGGGTGTGACGTCTTGAGTTTTGAGTCTCTCGTCACCAAACACAGGAAGCCGGTTGTCTTGACAGCATATCAGCAATAACTACATCATTGAGAAAATTCAGGCTTTGAAGACTCTATCCCCTGAAAGCCTCAAAGCCTATCCTGAAATATCAATAAGAGAATGTGGGTGGGGAAGAGAAAACAGAGAAAGGAAAGAGAAAGAAAGAAAAAAAGAAAATGTAAACAATGTTGGTGCTTAATACAGTAGTCATAATTATGCCATACCCTAAACCCAGAGCCTATAAATATGTTAGATTACATGGCAGGATGGAGTTAAGGATGGGATTAAGATTAATCAGATGATTTTTATGGCCTAATACAGTCACTACAGTTCCCAAAAGAGGAAGGAGGAGAACAAAGGCACGGAGAAGTCCAGCAGGGACGGCTTTGGGGATGGAGGAGACGCCGAAGCTAAGGGCTGTGTGTGACTGGCCTCTCAGAGCTGCAAAGGTAAAGAAATGAAAGTCCAATCCTGACGTAGTGGCACATACCTGTTGTGCCAGCACTCCAAAGGTCGAGGCAGGAGAGTCACCTCCGGAGTGAACCACAGAAAAGAAGCTGAGAGAGATGAGAGGGAGGCAGGAGAAGAGAGGATTCTGCTGCGAAGCTTTCAGGAGGCCAGACAGCAGCCCAGCCTGCTGGCATAGTGGTTGTAGCCCAGGAAACCCCCATGGTTCGTAGGGTTTTTTGTAACTGTGGCAATATGCCTGAGAAACACGACCTGGAAGAGCCAGGGTTTGT
This sequence comes from Acomys russatus, assembly GCF_903995435.1. NCBI lineage: Eukaryota > Metazoa > Chordata > Mammalia > Rodentia > Muridae > Acomys > Acomys russatus. The sequence continues at coordinate 64,968,110 of NC_067151.1, forward strand.
CTTCACTCACACTTTCAGAGGTCTTAGTCCAAGGCCAAATGCCTAGGTCACGTCGGGCCCAACATGAGGCAAAATAGGGCAGCAGGATTCATCAGTTCAACCGAAAATGAAACTCAACATTCCTCAGAAACTTCATCACCACTCATACGCCCAAGATCTCTAGGACCTCAAAATGGAAGTCAGTGGGGGAGCCATATTCCCACCATGTGGCTGAAGCCTGTGGATCTCTGGCTTCTGCACACGGCGCCTTCCCGGTGCTCCCACACACAAATGCCTGAAGAGATCTTAGGACCCAGTCGGTTGTTCGACTCCACCTTTCTACAGAAGCATAGACAGTGCTGCTGCCAGGGTAGACAGTGGGACATGGGGGGCATTTACAGTGAGTCGGGGGAAAGACAACGTCATGGCCAAGGCATTTAAACAGCTGTAAATAAGTTGAGGGAGCCTGGAAAAGGCCTGGACTTCGCAATAAGCTACCTAATATCTACATGTTGCTGTACTGGTTCCATTTTTGTCTGGCCATTGTGAAGACTAGGAAAAGTGCTGCTGTAAACTCAACAGCTTTAACACAGGAACACACTGATATAGACACTATTAACAAAAGAAATTCTTGAGGGGGGACAGTCTGTGTTTTTTATGCAATTTTCATGTGGGATAAAAATTGCTCCTTTGAACTAAGAAAAATTAATATAATATCTATACACAGTGTAGCACACACATCTGTAAGCAGGGGGTTATGGGAACATGAGCCCACTGGTAGTAATCACCTGATAGTAATCAATCAAAAGTTTCAGTGGGCCTCGGGTGGCCTTTGCATGTTCTCACTGTGTGCATGAGTGAAAATTTCCAAGAATTAATTTAAAAAAGTATATGGAAAAAATAGTAATCTAGACCAACCAATGAGAATCCAACATGATATTATGGATAAAGCTTGCTTGTAGTGGAGGTACACATGTTTTTGTTTTGATCCCAAGTGTGGGATGTGAAACAGACTTGTGAAAGGACACAGGGTGCTTGTCCTCTAGAAGAGGCACTGCCTCTTGCGGGGGTGGGGGGGGGCATGGTCCCTGCCAACTGAAGAACATCCTAGTACAGATTCTAAGCCCTAAAACAAGAGGTTTTGGGGTTTGGGTTTGGGTTTTTGTTTGTTTGTTTGTTTTGTCTTGGCATAGTTTCCTACTATTTGGCCGTTCTTCTCTCTGCTTTGAGACACTCCTAGAGAGAAACACTGGAGAACACTTTGAGGTTCCAGGTTCTGGCTGCTGCTGTGGTTGCGTTCACCTTTGATGAACTGCTGAGTTGCTGTTTAGCGGGTCTGCTGGAATCCTGACTACAAAGAGTAGAATTGCTCCCAGGAACTGCGTCTAAGAAGGTCTACTTCTCCTGTTCCCATTAACCCCCTTTCCCTCCTATATAGGGAAGGTGGGCTGGAAGGGAGGTGTAAGCATTAAAGACCCCAAATAGAGTAGGTTTGGAAAAGTTCGAAGCCTACAGATGCTCCTTCACTGCCTGCCTCCATCTTGGCAATTTCTCAATAAGCCTTAGTGCTGACTGCTCAAACAGGAATGCGGTGACTCAGGGCTCTGTATATATTATGAACACAGACGTAGGAAACTGCAAAATAAATAAGTAAATAAATAATAAATGAAAGGTCTTGTGCGGATTTCCTGGGCTTTGCTCCTCTTTCTCTCGTATTCTTCCACGCAGGAAGGGGAGGGTCTCGAAGATTTGCTGTGCAAATGAGAAATCTTACAGGAAAAGCCCAGGTTTTGGGCCCAGATGGCCTTCTCAGTTCCCCAGTGAGAGGCAGCTTCCTCACACAATTCTTCAGTAGGTCGAGGGAGGGCAGGGATCACCAGTTAACCATCTTTCCTGCAGATGAAGGGTCTGGAAATGACCAAATACAGACTTTCAAATGACCAGTGTGAGGAAGTAGGGGCCTAACTACAGTGAGCCTAACCCACCTGGTGAGGAGACACAGATGACACTTTTCAGCGGCCTGCAGGAAGTTTAGGTAGGGAACCAAAGGGACTAATAGTTCAAACCCAGGTGCCAGGTGGACAGCGCTTTGGAATGAGAGCTTTGGAGTCAGGTGCGAGGAGGGCTGGGCTGGGGGTTTCTGAGCTGCCTGAATCACTGAAGGTATCTCAGTGTCTTCTAGGCGTGGGGAGTCTTCAAAGACACGAAGAGCTGGAGAGAGACGGCGATGTAGAGCATTGTAAGACTCACTGTATAGAAGGGGAAACATCCTTAAGCCCTCCTCTTCCGTATCTGGCAGATACATTCTGCTCCCCACGGAAAACAGAGCAGTCTCGCTTTCGAGGCCCAGCAGGGTACGCGCAGAAGCTCTATGTTTGAAGAAGCCAGAACTCACCAGCGGAGGATGCAAGGTATGAGGTATTGAGGAGCTGAATCTTGTCTGTCAGAACCGTTTAGGATACTCACACCCGTAAGTGGGTCTGGAAGAGTGTGTCCGAGGAGGATTATTTCTAACACTTGCATGTAAAACAAAATCAAGAAAGCATGAAGGTTAAACAAAAAGAAGCAGAAAGGAAATTATTTTATTATTAAATTGTGATATAAAAGTCCAGCCCCCTTCCCCCAAAAAAGAAAGTCCAGCCCAGATTGCCTTGTTTCCACACGACGGCCCAGCTACCCTAGATGATGCTCTTTTCCTACAGGCAACAACTCCTGAGCATTCAGTTGTAAGTTATTACTATTTTGGAGAAAGAAATAGAAGCAAATGGGAAGTAATTAATTAACTTCAAATTATCTTGTCTTGAGCAGGATGTGAGCTCACTGCTCATTTCCAAAGGCTGGAAGTAGACCCATCTTTTAATGACATTTTACACCTATTGCTTATTTTCTTACTTGCTTACTTACGTCTTTACTTACTGAGGGAGGTCACTGGACCGCGGATCCAGTGGTCCTCAGCCCTCCTAAAGCTGTGTCCCTTTAATACCGTTCCTCATGTTGTGGTGACCCCCAACCATAAAATTATTTTCATTGCCACTTCATAACCGTAATTTTTGCTGCTGTTATGAATCATTATGTCAGCATCTGATATTCTGCCTCGAGACTAATTGAGACTCACAGGTTGAGAACCGCTGCTCTGGTCCACGCTGTCCTCTGAAGCCCAGGGTGGCCTTGAACTCCTACCTTCCTGCTTCTACTTCTGGAGTGCTAAGGCCTTGAGACAAGAAGGTCACACAAGAAAGTGTGATCTGGGTGGACAATGGCCTCACAGGAGTCCTTATGAATGGAGAAGAAAAACCACAAAGCAGCAGTGAGCGATGCCAGAAGAGGCTTTCCTGAGTCAGCCCTGCGAGCCCCAGCCAGGCAGCGTGGCGCCATCTAGAGGCCGAACAAGGCAACAGCTTCCAGTAACTGCTGATGGCTCCGTGAGAGCCCTCCTGAGTCTCTTCTGTCTTTTTGTCCTATATGTCGCGCAATGTGAAAAAGCACCAAGCTTGTCGGTTCTTTGCTGCCGCAGCATGAGAAAACTATGTTGTGCTCTTTTCCCTTATCTGGTTCAAGTGCAGTTTCATGAGACTATGTCCATCAACATGGTCAACAGATTCTGAGACTTTTCCTTTGTGAATAGATGGTGATGCCATCATAGCATTTCCAAAGAAACGGAAGCAACTGCTTCAAAAATAAGAATAAAATAAGTAATGTGGCCAAGACAGTCTGGTTTTAGTGATGCAAATGTCAGAGATACACCCAAGGGCACAAAAGGAGACAATTAAAGAGCACAAGAGCCGGCTGAGGCTTCCAGTGTGCCTCCACACAACCTAGTGATTGGATCACATTTGTCAGGATGCTACTCACCACACTGAAGGCCCACTTCAAGTGTGGACATCAGCCTAGAAGCCCAAAATGACAATTTCTTTAAAAAAAAAAAACAATCCACCACCACCTACAAAAAACAACAACCTGTATTTTAGAGACACGTAATGGGACCACAGGTGCACAGGGCCCAATGTTGCTTCTCGGTGTCTGTCACAGTGTTATGTAAGGCTGGCTAGAATGCCAGTCGCAGTGAATTTTCTTTGGAATTAGACAACTGCAGACAGGTCCTGTACCATTTGACTTATCTCGTGTCTCCTCCACTGTCCTGAAGTTTCATTCGCTGAAAGTCGTTACCATGGACTTATTCACAGACTTTATAAAAAGGATCCAGTGAAACTGAGGTTTGATGCTCACCGTGTCACCTAGAGTTCCCTCCAGGAAAACCCAGGATGAGTCTGTGCCTTAGGATGTGAGTCACAGAGACACGTAAAAACAAGCTACATCCAACTGAATTTCACCGTTATCGTTATCGTTAATTATAGTAGTCTAGAAGCTGAAAACAGGGTTTGTGCTTGCTGGGCAACGTGCTTAAATGCTGAAGAGCTATATTAGATCGAGAAGAATTCTTGTAAACTCTTCTTCAACTGTGATGCCTGTGACAAAATGTCTTTAAGGAAATAAATTCTAATTGATGGAAATTTCCAACCTTGGCCTGCGTGTCACTAACAGTCCATCATATAACAAATGCGTCCCACTCGTACAGAATTCCGCTGCAACAAGGCTCATTTAAGGGAGAAGGAACATAAAGTCAATTTCCGCACTTTTGCTCAGTTTTTTGTATGAAACCGAAACTCTACAAAACTACTAATTAAGAAAAAAGAACAAGTATGAATATACAGCACTGCATACCCTTGTGGAGGTTCTGGGGAGTTGATAGCCCTGGTGCAATAACAGGGATACTGACTCTCCCTGAGTCGTTATAAGAAAGCACACAGCAGCCGGCTCGTGCCCTGAGATGGCCCTTGCTAGCCACAGTGCACACGGTGGGTGCCAACTCTCAGGGTGATGTGAGCAAGGGGAGACCCTGAGATGGCTCTTGTTAGCCACAGCGCACACGGTGGGTACCAACTCCCAGGGGGATGTGAGCAAGGGGAGACCCTGAGATGGCCCTTGTTAGCCACAGCGCACACGGTGGGTACCAACTCCCCGGGGGATGTGAGCAAGGGGAGACCCTGAGATGGCCCTTGTTAGTCACAGTGCACACGGTGGGTACCAACTCCCAGGGGGATGTGATCAAGGGGAGACCCTGAGATGGCCCTTGTTAGTCACAGTGCACACGGTGGGTACCAACTCTCAGGGGGATGTGAGCAAGGGGTGGCCCTGAGATGGCCCTTGCTAGCCACAGCGCACACGGTGGGTACCAACTCCCAGGGTGATGTGAGCAAGGGGAGACCCTGAGATAGTCCTTGCTAGCCACAGTGCACACGGTAGGTACCAACGCCTAGGGTAAAGTGAGCAAAGGGGTGGCTCTGAGATGGCTCTTGCTAGCCACAGTGCACACGGTGGGTACCAACTCCCCGGGGGATGTGAGCAAGGGGTGGCCCAGCTGAACAATGTACAAAAAAATGAGCCGAGAGGCTTTGAAAGACTCAGTCCCTCGTGGGAAGTCTTCATCTAACCCCCGCCCCAAAGTTCAGGGAACTAAGAGGAAAAGGAAGAGGAAACATTGCGATAGCCAGGGAGGGTGGATGACCAAAGGAAACGGCACTTTCCTGGAAGAACTGGACTGACTCAGACATGGTTTCACAGAAGCCGTGGCAGCGGGCATGGGGTCTTGCATGGGTTCAATTCAGACCAGATGCCTGAGTGGAAACGGGAACTGGACGAAAGCTCCCGTCCCTGGCTGAGATGGTATATCCAAATGGTAAATGCTTGAAAAGGAAAGTTGTTTTCCCAATGGAATTTCCCTGGTTACATAAACAACACTCAAGAGTAGACGCCATATTGAGGAGTTGATGATGGCCTACACAAAACAAGCTGAATGCTATTTTTGTGGATTTATCCTCACATTGTTTTGTTTGGACTTTTTTCCCCCTCCAACTAGACTTTTGCTTGTGTATTTTGATTTATAATTTTGTGTTTAATTGGTTCTCTCTCTCTCTCTCTCTCTCTCTCTCTCTCTCTCTCTCTCTCTCTCTCTCTCACACACACACACACACACACACACACACACACACACACACACGTGTGTTTTCTGTGCTCTCTCTTCGGTTTTTATCCTGCTGTGGCTTTTGTTTGTCTGCTTGTCATCTAACTGGAGAGAATGAGGACTGTGGAGTTGGATGAATGGGTGATGGAGAGGGGCTGGAAGGAGATGGAGGAAGGGAAACCATTATCTGAATATATTGTGTGAAAAATATTTTCAATAAAAAAGAAAGAAAAATAGGGCCTTTGTAGAGTGATTTGGTCATATGCTAACCCTCAGGGATGGGAAAGCACTCTAATATAAAAATTCTTTTCTTTTATGTCTATGAGTACACTGTCTTCATGCACACCAGAAGAGGGCACCTGATCATATTACAGATGGTTGTGAGCCACCATGTGGTTACCGGGAATTGAACTCAGGACCTCTGGAAGAGCAGTTAGTGCTCTTAGCCTCTGAGCCATCTCTCCAGCCCTAATATAAAAATTCAATCCAGGAATCTTAACACTTTTCAGGTAGAGGCAGGAAGATTTAAAGGTCAAGAAAATCTTGCGTAACTGTGAGTTTGAGGCCAGCCTGGGCTATTTGAGATGCTATAACAGAGACAAAAAGCAGAAAGTAAGTGAGGTAGTGTATGCCAACTGACTCTTCCACCATTAGAGCCCTTGTAGAAGGCGTCATTTATGAAGAAATGCATCTCCTGCCACCTTGATGCTTCCTGGCCTTCAGGAACTAAATTACAGCTTTATAAATTATGTTGTGTTGCTGGCATAAGGCTACTGTGTAATTCAAATGCTGATTTCTGTGTCCCACATATCTGGTCGCAAGCCTTGTTTTGAGAATCTCCTATCTCAGTGTTGTATAAACTCTGCTCCCCAATTGTCCCCCTTGTATGCCAATAAAGCAGCTTAGCAGGGGAGAGAATAGGGCTGTAGTTCTTGCCGGGAAGGGGAGGAGGAGTTAGAAGAGAAAGCAGGGGATTCAGCCACTGGCCAATGTCCAAGAGATGTCAGGAAGGAGTGGAAGCCGAGGAAAGCTGCAACTGCAAGTGTCCCTGGGATGCACCCTGGGAGGAAGCCAAGTTAGTTCAGAGGGTTAAGAGTAGATTAACAACTGCTCAGTTTTTGTGCTGTGAAGTTTATTATTAAACAAAAACAAGAGTCTCAGTTCTTTGTGTAAGAGCTGGGTTAAGAGAGAAACTAAGAGAAACAAACACAGCTCTATAAAAATAACTGTTAACATTTTGGTGTACCAAGTTGGGGCAGAGTTTACAGAAATCTAGCAAGAATTTACGTAGAAAATAAAACCACTGAATGGTTTCTCAGTTCTGATCATTAAAAGAGTAACTGCTGTTTCTAAGGCAGGAGCTCACAGCTTCCTGATTAGACAGACTCCATTTAGAGCAGCAAGGCCTCTAATTGGCTGGAAAAAAAAACCTGATACCAATTTCAGAGAAGCAATAAGCAATTCTTTTTTTTTTTTTTTAAGGTTTATTATTTGTACAGTAAGTATTCTGCCCTCATGTACACCTGCAGGCCAGAAGAGGGCACCAGATCTCATTATAGATGGCTGTGAGCCACCATGTGGTTGCTGGGAATTGAACTCAGGACCTTTGGAAGAACAGATAGTGTTCTTAACCTCTGAGCCATCTCTCAGGCCCCTAAGAAGCAATTCTTTTATCCCTTGCTAAGAAACAAACAAACAAACAAACCAAAAGGTGGCTCTTTAACACAAGCAAGCTTCTCAAGCCAGACTTTTCCTAGCCAAGACAGGAAGCTAAATCCCGTTCAGAAGGGCCTCTTGCTGGCCTGACTCTTGTAGGCCAGAGGAGCAAAGGCTTGTGGGCCCAACAACTTCCCAGAGTGGAGAAGAGACAGATAAAAGCCTCTCTCTGGAAGCAGGAGCCAAAGACAGACTGAGCTGCTTCAAGCATTTGAACTGAGTTTGGTGAGCTGGAAAAACAAGACCATGGTCAAACATAGTGCTGCAAAAAAGGCACAGACTAGACACAGATGGGGATGAACCTCTGGTGAGGTAAATTGTTTAATAATCACACTCCTATGCTAAATTTTAAGTAGATATATAGGATGGGAGAGACAATAAAACAGACTTCCTGGAGTTTAGCCAATGTTCTCTTCTACGGTTTTAAGACAGAAATAAAGAAAAAATTAGAAATTACATTCACAATGATCATTTTAACTTTAACAACTAGATTAGCCTTTTATGTATTCAAAGGTAAAGGCTTTAGAAAAGACAGTGGAACAACACAGAACAACTAGAACAATATAAACAAACAAAGGTTGGAGACAGGACATAAAACAAGAGATTCTAAAACACATAGAACAAAACGAACAACAGAGAGATAGGTATGAAATATGGGCACAGACTTTAAGAGAAGAGACTAGAATATTAAGTAAAGAAAATGCTCAGGCAGAGACAAAAGATAAAAATAAAGAAAGCCAACCATAGGTGGTTAGAAAACAAATGCTGATTTATCCACTTGGTACACAGAAGAGACCAGGCAACAGTGGCCATGCACAGGTTTACCAGGAAGCGGAGTCGCGCCCTGTGGAAGCGTCAGATCTGAGGACATTTAAGTTCAGCCTCTTCTGACTCTCAGAGTCTCCATTGAGATGCTGGGTGTAATTCTAATAGGGTCTGTGTTTTACGTTACTTGGCTTTTCTCCCTCAAATATTTAAATACTCTTTCTCCTTTGTGTAGGTTTAGTGTTTTGAGTATTATGTGGTAAGGAGACTTTCTTTCCTGGTCTGATGTATTTGGTGTCCTCTATGCGTCTCTCACCTTTATAGGCACCTTATTTATTTATTTATTTATTTATGACAGGGTTTCTCTGTGTAGCTTTAGCTGTCCTGGACTTGCTTTGTAGACCAGGCTGGGCTCGAACTCACGTAGCTCCGCCTGCTTCTGCCTCCTTGAGTACTGGAATCACAGACACGCACCGCCCATGCACGGATGTCATAAAATTCTTTCGGGTCAAACATTTTTCTTCTGTAATTTTGTTGAAAATGTAAGTGTTCCAGTTCAATGGAAACAGGTCCTGGCAGTTGGGAACCAAGGAATACCATAAAGTCACACCAATGAGAGCAAAAACGGCTTAGAGGTAAAAAAAAAAAAAAAAAGTAAGCCTTAGTCATAATTGGAGGGTGCTGCAGCAGGGAGGTAGAAATGCACCCGCCCGGGGAAAGTGTGTACGGGATGTGTGCACACTGCAGGGGTCCACTCCTCTGCTTCCATTCGCGCATGGTGCAATACTTCAACGGTGACTTAAAAAGCAGGACATTTACACAGTGTGTGTGTGTGTGTGAGAGAGAGAGAGACCACACAAAAACAATCAGGGCTTGGAGTGGAAAAAAGAGAAATAAGAAATGGGCACTCTTTTTTTTTTTTTTTTTTTTTTCATTTCTCTGACTGCTTACAGTATTTGCAAAGGTCCCAAATAATACTAGAACCTAAGATACCATTTTGAACTGATTATCTAACAAGAATTCTGGCCATGTTCAATCGCAAAAGTGAATAAATTTAGAGCCCATCAGTGTTCTTTAAGTAAGACCCAACTGTTTGATTTACCAATAAAGACTCAGGAGCCAGAGGCTGGGGTGAAAGCCTGCTAGCTCAGGGAGGCAGAGAAAGCACCCAGCTGACCTTCCTACTCAGCTCATGTCCCAGAGGAAAAAGCCAAAAGCTAAAAGCCAAAATCCCCCAAAGCTCTTCTTCAGCAGGCTGTTTTGAATACTCTTTACCTCAGTGCCCCTCCTTTCTGTTTAATCCCTATCAGCTGGTTTGTTGCTCTACCTCTAGACCTGGGGTTAACTTTACTTAATCCTATTACAGAAAGCTTTTGGAGCCAGGCCTGGTGGTGCATGCATTTTGTTTTGTTTTGTTTTGTTTTTGTTTGTTTGTTTTTGAGACAGGGTTTCTCTGTGTATCCCTGGCTGTCCTAGACTCGCTTTGTAGAACAGGCTGGCCTCGAACTCACAGCAAACTGCCTGCCTCTGCCTCCCTAGTGCTCAGATTAAAGGCTTGCACCACCAAGGCTGGTTTGGCACATGCCTTTAATCCCAGCACTCCAGAGACAGAAGCAAGGCAGATCTTTGTGAGTTTGAGGCCAGCCTGGTCTACAAAGTGAGTCCAGGACAGCCAAGGCTACACAGAAAAACCCTGTCTCAAAAAACAAAAAACAAGCAACCAAAACAAAACAAAACAAAAACCAGGAGGACCTAGAAAAGCTGTGACAGTACAGGCAGCTCTGGAGAAAGGGCAGGAGGGGAGGAGTTGCAATAAACCCAATTGTGCCCATAGAGACTGCAGAATTGCATCTCCAAAGCTGAGGGGATGAGGTCAGGTGAAGAAGGCTGGCCATGAACTTAAAGAGCATTGGTGCATGTACCTCTGCCTCAAAGAGGGGTGTCTGAGGCTCAACAGTCACTTCCTGGGATTCAGAGAAACATTTACACCCACCAAAGAAGAAACTTATCTGGCTGTCCCAGGTGAAGAAGGGGTGATAAGCAATTGGTGAGCCAGAAGGGGATTCTGTCGCTGGTAGACTGGAGGTGAGGGATAGGGTCCCAGGGCAGCTCAGACCCCAAGGAGGAGCACAGGAACCTGGAGAGCCTGCCTGAGTCATAGGATGGAAGTGCCACACCTCAGGTGGAAGTGTACACTAGCAGCTGGGAACCAAGAAATCCCACAAAGCCACACAGCACAACAAATCTCACCAAGAGGTTTACTGGGAGGGAGGAACCCAGGAGGATGGCTGCCTCTACTCAGGCAAGCCCCATCAGAGGCCCGAGAAGAGACAGGGTTTGTATAGGATGTCCTGAGAGAGGGGAGCTTTCCAGGTGGGGGACTGCTGGGATTTCAAGTCCAGAGCTTGGACTTTTCACTCTGTAGGGTAGGCGCTGGGTCTGGCCTTTAGGGGATTTTGAGTGTTCTTTGGGTGGAAAATGGAAGTTGGAGGTCCTCAGGCGTGGGTCCTGCCCACCCACTGGCTTTGAGGGCCTTAAAGATAATATGTTCTGCCTTTTGAAGGGACCTGACCCAAGGGACCCCACAGACTCCAACACCTCCCAAAGACCTCCAGTTGCTTGACTGGGCTTCAGGTTTTCACTCTGCCTAACTAGGCCAAGTTTCTAACAATTCCTGACAAAATCCACAAGTTATGGACAGCTCATGGGCAGCTAATCAGCAGGATAGAACAAAATGACCAGATACCATGTTTTTATTACTTCATGACCTTGGTAAAGAACACAGCTGTCCCCATGCAATCAAATTAAAAGCCAACTCCTGAGTGAGAACCACAATTTCATTGACTCAAAATCCCCAGTAGCCAAGCAAACAGCCAGTCCTGAATCCCCTCGTACACTCTGACTCAATTCTGTCCTCACAGGTCCCTCCAACTGTCCATAAATTTAGCCTGCATGCTCATTTGGGGAGTGGGGGGATGGTTGCCCTTTAGAGCTAGATTAAAAGCACTCTTTGACAGGAACTCTGGTGCCCTGTATTGGACCACGTCCCCTGGATGGGGAGGCCTGGTGGCACTCAGAGGAAGGATAGCAGGCTACCAAGAAGAGACTTGATACCCTATGAGCATATACAGGGGGAGGAGGTCCCCCTCAGTCACAGTCATAGGGGAGGGGAGTAGAGGGAAAGCGGGAGGGAGGGAGGAATGGGAGGATACAAGGGATGGGATAACAATTGAGATGTAATAAGAATAAATTAATAAAAAATTTTTTAAAGAATAAAAAAAAAAAACCCACTCTGTTTTTTTGCGTACTGCCTTGGAGCCTTTCTTCAGTAGATAACCCAAACCCTAACACTTTGAGTTTAGACACTTCAGCTTCTTTTACTGCTGTTATTATTAGGTTTGGTCTCATCATTGTGTTCCTGATTTCCTGGATATTTCATGAAACGAACCTTTTAGTTTTTAAAATTTTCAATGGAAATATATATTTCTTTTATCAAATGTTCAGTGCCTGAGGCTCTCTCTGCTTCTCCTGCATTCTGTTGGTGATACTTGTATCTGTGGCTTCCCTTCACTTACCTAGACTTTTGACTTCCAGAATTCCCACAGTTTCTTCTCTTTATTGTTTCTACTTATATTTTCAAGCCTTATGTAGTTTCTCCTTTTTTCTTTAATTGTTTGTATTTCTTGGCTTTCTTTAAGGAATTTGTTCATTTTTCCAGTTTTACTTTTGTTTTTGGAGACAGGGTTTCTCTGTGTAGCCTTGGCTGTCCTGGAATCACATGGTAGACCAGGCTGGCCTTGAACTCACAGTGCTCCACTGCCTCTGCCGCCCTAGTGCTGGGATTAAAGGTGTGCACCACCACTGTCCAGCTCATCTTTAATTTTGTTTCTTTAAGGATTTACTAACTTCTTTGTTGTTGTTGTTTTTGTTGTTTGTTTTGAGACAGGGCTTCTCTGTGTGTAGGCCTAGATGTCCTGGAACTCACTCTGTAGACCAGGCTGGCCTCAAACTCACAGAGATCAGCCTGCCTCTGCCCCCCAAGGGCTGGGATTAATGGCTTGGGCAACTACAACCAGGCTTGTCTTTTCTTTTGTTTTTTAAGGATTTATTCACTTCCTTAAAACCTCTGTCATCCTCATAAAATTCATTTTAAGGTTTATATCTTGTATTTGGGGTATTTGGGGCTTGGATCTAGAGCAGTGGAAGAGAGGAAGATGACAGGCAGCTTTCTTGGCAGGTTTGACCTGTGGGTTATCAGGGAGCGATGGCGTTTGTGGCTGGAGTACAGCCATGAGTGGAAAAGAGGGGATTGAAGGGGATTGTCTGTGGGATCCACAGGAGATGAAGGCAGGGGTGGGGGTGGGGGTAAGGCTGCACATGGTGTTCTGCTGCAGCTATGGGGGTGAGACTGGGGACTGGATTCGCAGGGAAGGAGGGAGCAAGGAGAACCATCAGTTGCCTTACTTGTTTCCCTGCCCTGCTCTGCTGCCCTGTTCCTAGTGAAGGCCTGCTGTGTTGGGGCTGGGAGGATGGGGGTGTTGGGGTAAGGAAGACTTGGGGAAAAGATCTGTGTGATCCATTGGGGGGAGGGGCGATGGGGTCAGACAGGAAAGAAAGACCAGAGAAGAGTTTCTGCTGCAGAGCTGGTACTAGGAATGGGGAAATTGGAAGTGGGGGAGCAAAGGATGGTGCATGGCTCTACCTTTTGTCTTCTTGTTACCCTGGAAAGAGTGGCCCATGGGTTAGCATGGGGGCCTGTCCTGGGCTGGTGGAGATGGCAAAGCAAACAAAGAGCGGAGGGGAGTTAGAAGGGAAGATGTGCGGTATCCATAGCAGATGGGAACTGTGGGCAAACCAGGCTCCCACAGGAGGTCTGCTGTAGAGGTGAGGATGACACTGTGGCACAGGGTCTGGGAAGAGTGCGGAAGCTCTACAGCAGTCTGCCTGGTTTTCTGACAGGCATGGCATGGATCCATGTTTCTCAACACTTGGCAGTGGTGTCTAATGACCCTTTCAAAGAGGTAGAATATCAGAAACCCTGCATATCAGGGGTTTCCTTTATGAGCCATAGCAGTAATGGTATTACAGTTGCGAAGTCGCCAGGAAATAATCTAATGGTTGGGAGTCACCACAACGGAAGGAACGGTATGAAGAAGCTGCAGCTGTGCTGGGTGTGGTGGCTTCCTTGACCACCCTGGCCCTTCCTTCTTCTTTCCCAGCAACCTGGTGCTGAGGTGCACGCCTTTAATCCCAGCACCCAGGGAGATAGAAGCAAGGCGGATCTCTGTGAGTTCAAGGCCAGCCTGGTCTACAAAGTAAGACCAGGACAGCCAAGACTACACAGAGAAACCCTGTCTCAAAAAACAAAACAAAAACAAAAACATATTGTAGCTGAATGAACAGATGCAGAGACACACAACCAAAGATTAGGCAGGGCTCAGAGGATCGTTTTGAGACAAGGTATCTCTGTGTAGCCTCGGTTGTCATGGACTTCTTTGTAGACCAGGCTGGCCTCAAATTCGCAGAGATCCACCTGCCTCACCCCCCTCTGAGTGCTGGGATTCGAGGCATGCACCACCTCACCAGGCTCCTGGAAGAGGGGGAGGAAGGATTGAAAGGGTCAAGTGGTCAAGGACACAAAAGGAAAACCTACAAAACAGACCTGGGACCATGGGGGATCACAGGGACTGAACCATCACCAGAGAACATCCATGGAGTAGACCTAGATCCGCACACAGTGTAACAGGTACAGCTTGGTCCTCATGTGGGCCCTCTAACAGGAGGAGTGGGGACTGGGCCTGACTGTTGCCTGTTTTTGGGTCCCTTTTCCCTAAGGGGACCACTGACCACCTTGTGTAGTGTCAAGTGACATGCCAAGGTGGGTTGATACCATGGGAGGTCTCCTCTTCCCTGAAAAGAAAGGGAGTGGGACATAAGAGGAGGGGAAGGGAGAGGAGAGAAAGGCATGGGGGGCGGGAAGAAAGGGAATGGAAGGAGGGGGAGGTGAGGGAAAGGCACAGGGAGGAGGGAGGAGACAAAGGGACAGGGAGGAGGGGGAGACAAAGGGACAGGGAGAAGGGGGTGAGTGAAAGGAACAGGGAGGAGAGGAAGGGGCCAAGTTCCAGTCTAGTGTAAACTATATTAACTAACTAATAAAAAAATAAGGGGACTCTACAACTGATTAAAACACTTTTATTCACTTTCTACTTCATTTGCAAGGCTCTGTCTGCAGAGATGTATGTGTTCATGCACTCCAGGAAGTGTCTCAGATCCCCGGATGTCCAGTCACAGATGGATGAAACCTCCTGTGTGGGCTGGGAACAGTCCAGGTGTCCTCTGCAAGAACACCATTGCTTTTGCCAACTGAGTTATCTCTCCAGTTCCCAGAAACTGAGTTATGGGTGAAAACAAGTCTTTGTCTTTTTCTACCTTTAAGAGTAAATGTTAATGTTTGTTTTCTCCTTGGACCTGACCCCTGGGTCATGTATTCTGCTCAGTCTAATTAAGTAGGTTCCTCGACACCTCCTAAAAACAATCTCTCTGTGCTGTGTTTCCTGCAAGCACCTAAGTTGACTCTCAGCCTTCAAGTCAGGAGAAAAAAACAAAACAATTCCAGCAAGAGGGCAGATGTTAGGTAGAGCACACCAGAGTCCAGGGCTGTCCACTTGGAGATCATTCCAGCTTCTTTCAGATGTTTGATATCCTGAGCCACCAGGCAGTCTTTCCCCAGATTCATTGTAAGTTGCTGACAACACCACCTGTTGCTGCTAGAAGACAGGTGTAGGTGACAACTAAACAGGTGCTAGCATTACTATAGACTTTGAGAGGGGCCTCAGGAAAAAGACTGAAAGGAAGCCAGGGACTGGAATGCTTTTGCCAGCAAGTGAGGATGGGAATCCACCATTTCCTTCCACCCTGAGGTCTCAGAGACCTCGGAAGCATGAACTGTAATGAAACCCAGGGCCTCCATTTTCAGCTGTTGTGCACTGTGGAGGTCAGCCAGGAAGAGAGTGTGAGCAGCATTCTCCACTGAGAGGTCCCTGCAGAGGGTGTCCTCACACATGGCCTTCAAGCGCTCCAGGCTATACCTGTCAGCAGCTGCCAGCACACCAGGGGCCAAGCTGTGGAGGTTTGGTGCCTTCCCTGTGTAAATGAATCCCATCATCTCCTTGAAGACTTGAGGCTCCATGTCCTGGATCTCAATTTGGTCCTTTGGCTTCTCCTTCACGTCATGTTCAAACATGGCGCTGAAAACTGGAGAGCGAGCTGCTAAAATGGCCTTGTGAGCCCGGAACTCGCGACCACCTACCAACAGGCTACAGTCTGTGAAGCAGGAAGTCTCCCACAGCTCCCCCAGGTCAGCAGTCAATGTGCACCTTGGAACCTTTATTGAAGATGCGGTGTTCTGTCCGGAGATGGTGTAGGAGTCTCCGAGCACGCTCACCTTGCAGAAGAGAGTGAGCCTGTCGTCCGGCAGTAGCCAATGCGTCTGGGACAAGAGGAAATCTCGAAGGATGAACTTTTTGAATCCACTGTGTTGGCCTGGCAGGAACTTAAAGATACCTGTGCTCCTTACATCTTGGGATCTGTCTCCTTTAGCATTTATGATATACATTCGGAAGTTTGCCCAAACTGGGCTCTTAGGACAGCGCGATTGCAGGTAAACTGACAGGTAATCTCGGCTTTCTTCATCAATCCCATCAGGGTAGAGTCTCAAACACCATTTCGGGCTGTCCCTGGCTCCTGATGAGAAAGGTGGGCTTTCCATGGCTCCCCACATTCCCCCCAGGCAAAAAGAGAAGTTGCTGATGGTCCACGTGTAAGAGAAATTCTGGACACTGATCCGTGTGGCGCCCCAGCTCTCGGCCGCCAGCTTCCCTGACATTTCTGCCAATGGAGGGAGTTTGAAGGTTAAAGTAGATTCAAAACCAAAGAATCAAGATTTGCTTCCTCTTCAACCTGTAGGATACAATGACACATGCTTTTTAGAGTTTTTTTTTTAGCTTCTGTTCCCTGCTCTGTTTCCTGTTCTTTGAGACCAGAAACTTGGGCCTCTGAAATTTTCTCTCCAGACCTCAGTATTAGTTTCAGGGAAGACAGTTCAGGCCCCAAACTACTCTTACGTCACAACATTTCTATTTTCCATATTGAATCTTTGGTCAGTTAGTAACATGTTTTGGCTAATATCCACATGCTTTGAAGTGTTTGCAACATTTTATACATTACTACTGCAAAATGTGCTCCGTTCGTCATGGTTCTGTAGGGTAACATACTTACAGAAGGAGTCAGTCAGCCTCTCCTCTCTCTCTCTGTCTCTCCATACACACACACACACACACACACACACACACACACACATACAGATACACACACATACGTGCATACATGTGGTTTATTAGAATGATTTACAGGCTGCAGGCAAAGCAATGCAACAAAGGCTAACTGTGTACAGACAGTCCTTGAAGCCAGTAGTTACTCACTCCACGAGGCTGGATGTCTCAAGTGGTCTTCAGTGTACGCTGGGATCTTGAAGAAGGAGGTTCTAATGGCACTGAATGTGTGAACTTGCTGTCAAGGTCAGAGCACGCAGGCAAAGAGTCGAAGCTTCCTTCTCCACGACCCAATATATACTCCCAGCAGAAGGTGTGACCCTATTAAAGGTGTGCCTCTCAGACCCAACACCTGGATTAAATGAGTCTCTTCTTGCCTCAATATCTGGATTAAATGTGTCTTCTTACCTCCAAATTGGTATTCAAAGGGGATCTACTTACTTGAACTCAACCAAAATATTTCATACCAGTGTGCCCTCCACTTTTGAGTTTTAGTTAATTTCAGATGTAGTCAAGTTGGGAGCCAAAAGGAGCCATCAAAATTATTTTTTTTTCAGTGTGTATATCTGAATTCTTTATTAAAAATCAGGTATCCATAGGTGTGTGGAGTTATGTTTGGGTCTTTAATTGGGTTCCATTGATCAGTGTGTCAATTTTTATGTCAATACTATGGGGTTTTAAAAAAATAATTTATTTGTTCCTGTATATGTGCATTAGTGTTTTGCCTGCATGTATATCTCTGGGTATCAGCTCTTTCAGTTATAGACAGTTGTGAGCTGCCATGTGGGTGCTGGGAATTGAACCTGGGTCCTCTGCAAAAGCAGTCTGTGCTCTTAACCTCTGAGCCATATCTCCAGCCCCCAGAGGTTTTTATTACAATAGTTCTGTGAAGAACTTGAAATTGGAGCCGGGCGTGGTGGTGCACTCCTTTAATCCCAGGATTTGGGGGAGGGCGAGGCAGGTAGATCTTTATGAGTTCAAGGCCAGCTCGGTCTCCACAGCGAGTCCAGGACAGCCAAGGCTACACAGAGAAACCCTGTCAGGACAAACCAAATGGGAAGAAAAGAACTTGAAATTGGGAATGGTGAGAATTCCCACAGTTCTTTTATCAGTAGATTTGTTTCAGCTATTGTTGGGTTTTTTGTTTGTTTGTTGGTTGGTTTTTTGGGGGGGACTGGGGGGTGCAGGATATGTTCCATATGAATGTGACAGTTGTCCTTCCAAAAACTATGAGGAATTGTTTTGGAAGTTTGGGATATGGACTCCATTGAGTCTGTAGATGGTTTTCGGTCGGTTGGCCATTTTTGCCATGTTAGTTTTACCAATCCAAGAGCGTGAGAGATCTTTCCATCTCCTGAGATCTTCAGTTTCTTCAGAGACCTGAGGTTTTCATCACACAAGTCTTTCACTTGCTTTGTTAGTGTGAACCCCATGTATTTTATATTATGTGAGGCTATTGTTTTGTTTTCACTGACTTCTTTCTAAGTGTGTTTGTCATCGGTCTATAGGAGGGCTACTTATTTTTGTGAGCTAGTTTTGTATTCACTTACTTTGCTGAAAGTGTTTATAAGTGGTAGGAGTTCTCCAATGGATTTTAGGGTAACTCATATTTACTATCTCATAGCATTTACAAATCAGAATATTTTGACTTCTTCCTTGTTTTTGTTTTTAGAGACAGGGTTCCTCTTTGTAGCCTTGCCTGTCCTGGAACTTCTGCCTGTAGACCAGGCTGGCCTTGACCTCCCAGAGATCTGGCTCCCTGGTGCTTTGGATTAAAGGTGTGTGCTAACACCACCTCACCTCCTTTCCAATTTGTACACCCTTGATCGCCTTCCGGTGTCTTACTGCTCTACTGAGATGTCAAGGTCATTATTTAATAGGTATGGAGAGAGTGGACAACCTTGACGTGCTCCTGATTTTAGTGGAATTGCTTTGAGTCTCTCTCCATGTAGCTTGCTGTTGGCTGTGGGCTTGCTCTAAACTGCCTTTGTTATGTTCAGTTACACCTCTTGTGTCTCTGATCTCTCCAGGACTGTTAGCACGAAGGGTGCTGGGTTTAGTCAAGGGCCATTTCTTCATTTAATGAGGTGACTGTGTGCCTTTTGTCTTTCAGTTTGTGTATATGGAAGATTCAGTGTATTGATTCCTGTATATTGACCCACCCCTGTGTTGTTGTGATGAAGCCTACGTGAACGTGGTGGGTGAGCTTCTGATGTGTTCCTGGATTCACTTTGCAAGTATTTTATTCAGTGTTTTTGCATCTGTATTCATAAGAGAAAATGGTCTATAGTTTTCTTTCTTCCTTGGATCTTTATGTGGTTTGGGTATCTGTGTAACAAGGACCACATAAAATAAATTGGGCAGTGTCCCTTTTGTTTCTGTTTACTGGAACAATTAGAGGAGTGTTGATATTAACCCTTCTTTGGAAGTTTTGATGAAATTCTTCGCTAAAACTATATGGTTCTTCTCTCTCTCTCTCAATGTTTTTTTTTGGGGGGGTAGGTGAGGTGACATAATTATTTTTTCTTTTTGTCTTTATTTATTCTTCATGCATGCAATGCAGCCTCACCAAAGTCCTCCCTTCCACTTCTCCAATTCCTCCCACCTCTGTCCCTCTCATCTGTTTTACTTCAGGAAACAAAAGATCTTCCAAAAACACCAAGAGAACATAGCACTGGGCTGTGGGAGCACATTCGATCCCAGCGCTCAGGAGGAAGAGAAAGTCATATCTCTGTGAGTTTGAGGGCAGCCTGGTTTACAGAGCAACTTCCAGGACAGCCAAGGGTACATAGAAAAATGCTGTCTCAAAAAATAAAAAGGGGTGGGGCACGCTAGAATCAAATCCTCAAATCAAGGCTGCATAAAGCAACCCAGTAGGAGGAAAATAATCCCAAGATCGGGCAAATAAGTTAAAGGCATCTTCACTTTTATTGTTAAGATTACCACAAAAACCCCAAGCTAAAAACCAACAAAAATCAAAACATAGCCATGAGTGGTAGTGTATGCATGTTATCCCAGCTCTCAGGGAGGCAGAGGCAGGTAGATTTCTAGGAGTTTGAGGCCAGCCTGGTCTACAAAGTAAGTCCAGGACAGCAGGGCTACACAGAGAAATCCTCAAATAACAAAAACAAAAACATCAAAACATATATGCAGAGGTCATAGCTCAGACCCACACAGGCCCTGTGATTGCTCAGTCCATCTCTGTGATGTCCTGTGGGCCCTGCTTATTTGCTTCTGTGGGCTGTTTTCTCCTGGTGTCCTCAAACCCTCTTCCTCCGACATTCTCCCCCACCCTTTGGCTGTTTTCCTGAGATCCACCTAATATTCCCTGTTGGTCCCTGCATCTGCTCTCACTAGATACCAGAGGAAGCCCATAGGCTTCGCCTTTTCCAACCCTACTTTCTTTGGGGTTCTTTAAATGTTTACACCTCCCTTCCTACCCACCTACTCTAGATAGGAGAGAAAGGAGATTTGTGGGAAAAGAAGAAGTAGATCCTTTTGAATTCAGTCCCTGGGACTGATTCCCCTGTCACATTCAGCAGGATTTCAGCAGACCAGCAATTCCACCAAAGTTGCTGCTGGAACCTGGAAGAGCAAGCCTTGAAGCCTTGATCCTTCCCTGGAGCGGTTCTCTCTAGGAGCAGTTCTCTCTAGGAGCAGTTCTCTCTAGGAGCGTGTCAAAGTCGAGTGAAGAACAGCCAAACAATACCAAGACCCACAAAGCCCCGACCTCTTGTTTTCGGCTCCTATATATATATATCCTCTCAGAGTCTGTACTAGGAAGTGTTTCAGCTGGCAAAAACCAAGTGCCCTCCCTGCCTCCCACCCCTGAGGTGGATTGAATTCTAAGTGGATAAACATCACCTGTTCTCTCATAAGTCTGTCCCCCATCTCACACTTGGGTCAAAACAAAAACATGTTTACACTTCAGGCTCCTTGTCCTCCAAAAATAGGATTCCTGGCTCGAGTCATCCTCATAGGTTCCAGGAAGTTTCCACTGCCTCAGGACTAGGCACTTCCTACCTGGCTGAGGCCAGACAAGGCAGCCCGGTTATGTGAAAGAGCTCAAAGAGCAGGAAATAGAGTTAGAGACAGCCTCTGCTCTAATTGGTAGGAGACCCACAAGAAGAAAAAGCTGCATGTCTGCTACATATGTGTTAGGGGGCCTAGGTCCAGCCGATTCATGGTCTTTGGTTGGTGGTTCAGTCTCTGTGAGCCCCCATGGGCCCAGGTTAGTTTACTCTGTAGATAATCTTTTGATGTCCTTGACCCCTCTGGCTCCCTCACTTCTCCCCACTCTTCCACAAGACTCCCTGAGATCCACCTATTGCTTGGCTGTGGGTCTCTACATCTGTTTCCATCAGCTGCTGGATGAAGCCTCTCAGAAGACAGTTATGCCACTGGTCATTAAAGGAAAACAAAATTGACAGAAACACATAGAAAGACATTTAGACTAAACACACATACACACACAGAGAGAGAGAGAGAGAGAGAGAGAGAGAGAGAGAGAGAGAGAGAGAGAGAGAGAGAGAGAGAGAGAGAGAAACAGACAGACAGACAGGAGAGTTACAGAGAGACAGGCATGGCAAGAGGAGACTGAGAAAGACACACAGAGTGACATCATAAACAGAGACAGACAAACAGAAGCAGAAAGGGACAGACAGAGAGAAAGCGAGAGATGGAGCGAGAGAGACACAGAAAGACAAACACCACATGTAGCCTTAGATGTCCTGGACTTGGTTTGTATAACAGACTCGCCTTGAATTCACCGAGATCCATCTGCCTCTGCCTTCCTGAGTGCTGGGATTAAAGGCGTGGGCCACATGCTTGGCTTGTTACTTAGTTTCTTAAGGCCTGTGGATTGTGGCATGGTTATCCTGCACTTTATGGCTAATGCCCACTTATTGAGTGCATACTACTTACTATACTTGTCTTTTTGGGTCTGAGTTACCTCACTCAGGACGATATTTTCTAGTTCCATCTATTTGGCTGCAACTTTTATGATGTCATTGGGCTGTTTGTTTGTTTGTTGTTGAGACAGGCTTTCTCTGTGTAGCCTTGGCTGTTTTGGACTCAATTTGTAGACCACGCTGGCTTAAACTCACAGAGATCAGCCTGCCTTTGACTCCCAGAGTGCTGGGATTAAAGGTGTGGGCCACCATGCCCGGAGATGTGATTGTTTTTAATAGCTGAGTAATATTCCATTGTGTAAATGTGCAATATTTTCTTTATCAGTCCTTCAGTTGAGAGACATCTACATCATTTCTAGTTTGTGACTATTGTGAACAAAGGTGATATGAACATGGTTGAATAAGTGTCCTTGTGTATGGTAGAGTATCAGTTGAGAGCTGTTTTTTCAGGGGCTGTAAAGAATTCTCTTGGCATTTAACGGGAACGGCATTGAATCTTGGCTGTCCTGGACTCACTTTGTAGACTGATCTGGCCATGAATCTAGCCCTGGATGTCCTAGATTCCCTTTGTAGACCAAGCTAGCCTTAGACTCATGGTGATCCACCTGCCTCTGCCTCCCTGGGTGCTGGGATTAAAGGCATGCGCCACCATGCCTGGCTCTAATGCAGGATTTTAGAGATTGTGCAGCAAAGCACACTTGACAGGGGGTCAGAGGTTGGAAGCAATTCTGGGGTACATCACAATACAGACCTTGCAAATACCAGATCACCTCCAGAGACCTCTCATGCCTACTGGACTTCCCCAAATCAATGGCTCCTGACAGCATGCCAGAGGCTGGAAGCAGTTTGCAGGTTCATCATGGTACAAGACCTTGCAAACACCAGATCACCTCCTACACAGCCCACATGCCTAAAGAGCTCCCTTAACACTGTGGCTCTTGGCATTCTGCTGTCAACCCTTTTGTTCTAAGGACTCGCTATAAACCTTGAATAAAATATAGAATCAAGTATTTGACTGCAGGAAAAACCCAAGGGAGGAATGTTGAAGCCTTCCAACATTGACACCCGCCCTGATATGCTTAGGCCTTGCCAGCTAACACAGGATCAGCTGTTTTGACTTCCCCGGCTCACAGTTCAATACTTGCTCCTGAAAACAGAATACTGACAGATGTTAAATGTAAACTCTGCTTGAGGTAACCCATAATATCCTGCCATGTTCTGTTTTCATGGGAAAGTAAAAACCTGGACTATCCCCAGACCCTCTGAAGAGGGAACTGGAAGATGCCCAGGTTCCCCAACCCTATATCCCAGCTAATCAGTTTAACAGTAAGTCAAATAAGGGTGTCTAGCTACCTCCCACAATATGCCTGGGATAGAATTGATTCTTTCCATTTGGTTATGGTTTTCTCCATGAAAAACTCACTCTAAAAATGAGTGGGCATCTGTGTGTCCCTGACCATGATCAGTCTTGGAGGTGCATTAATTAAACCATCTACATCTGACAGAGATGTGTGTCTGAGCAGTTTGTGCAGCTATTCTTAGATGATAAGACTCAGCTCCCAGGTGTATGGTCTTGGGGAGTGGAAGCCGACTCACAGGTTCCTGGGACACCAGGGTGTCAACAATTTCATTTTCCCTGTCTCTTAAATGCTAGAGTCACCAGGGTGTCTCTCATAGTTTCCATTCCAAAGTAATCTTCTCCATACCACAAGGACACTTGCACAACTAGGTTCATAAGAGTTTGGACCTATATTTGTCTCACCTACAAAAAATGCGGGCCTCAGATGGAGCAGAGATGGATGAAGTGGCAATCCATTGCCTTCTAACCTGAGACCCATCCCATAAGCGACAGTCGACCCCTGGCACTATTAATAAAACTCTGCTAGGATTGCAGACAAGAGTCTAGTATAACTGTCTTCTGACATTCGTATGGTCATTCACAGCAGAGCAGAGCTGGATGGACTAAACTTGACGTCACTGAACACAAACACTATGGAAAACCACAAGAAATTTCATCATTTTTATTCAGTTTATATTTCACTTGCAAGGCTCTGTCTGCAGAAATGTATGTGCCCATGCACTCCAGGAAGTGTCTCAGATCCCCGGATGTCCAGTCACAGATGGATGAAAACTACTGTGTGTGCTGGGAACAGTGCACGTTGATTTGCCAACTGCGATATCTCTCCAGTCCACACAACCTGAGTTATGCGGGGAAAACTATAGTGCTTTGTCTTTTTGTCCCCTTAGGATTAAATGTAAACATTTGTTTTCTCCTTTGACCTGATCCCTTGGTCATGTGTTCTGCTCAGTTGAAAGAAAAAAAGTTGCCCCTCCCCAAAATTTCAATTTGGGCTGTTAGTTGCAAGCACCTAAGTTAACTCTCAGTCTCCAACTCAGGAAACAAAAACGAAACAAGTAGAGCAAGAAGGCAGATGTTAGGTGGAGCACACCTGACTGCAGGACTGTCCACATGGCAATCACTCCAACTTATTCCAGATGTTTGAAATCCTGAGCCACCAGGCTGTCCTTGCCCAGATCCACTGTAAATGCAACAGCAATGCCTTGGTGTGCCTGGAGGTCACTGGTCACAGCATGATCTGTCCTTGAGGAAGACAGGATTAGTCACAACTACCCAGGTGCTAGGATCGCTTCAGGCGTTTGAGAGGGGGCTCCAGCCAAGGACCCTGTGCAGAAGACAGGGACTGGAATGCTTCAGCCAGCAAGTGGGGATGGGCTTCCACCATTTCCTTCCACCCTGAGGTCTCAGAGACCTCAGAAGCATGAACTGTAATGAAATCCAGGGCCTGCATTCGCAGCTGCTCAGCCCTGTGGAGGTCAGCCAGGAAGAGAGTGTGAGCAGCATTCTCCACTGAGAGGTCTCTGCAGAGGGTGTCCTCACACATGGCCTTCAAGCGCTCCAGGCAATATCTGTCAGCAGCCGCCAGCACACCAGGGGCCAAGCTGTGGAGGTTTGGCACCTTCCCCGTGTAAATGAATCCCATCATCTCCTTGAAGACTTGAGGCTCCATGTCCTGGATCTCAATTGGGTCCTGTGGCTTCTCCTTCATGTCGTGTTCAAACATAGCGCTGAAAACCGGAGAGCGAGCTGCTAAGATGGCCCTGTGAGCCCGGAATTCGTGACCACCTACCAACAGGCTGCAGTCTGTGAAGCGGGAAGTCTCCCACAGCTCCCCTAGATCAGCTGTAAACGTGCACCTTGGAACCTTTATCGCAGGCTTTGAGTTTTCTTCAGAAGTGCTATAGGTGTCTTGGACCACGTTCACGTTGCAGAGCAGGGTGAGATGGTCCTCAGGGAGAAGGCGTTCTGCCTCGGACAAGAGGAGATCTCTTGGCATGAACATTTTGAATCCCCAGTTGTCGCCAGGAAGAAACTTAAGGACTCGTGGGCTCCTCATTCCTAGAGTTTTGTCTCCTGCCGCATTTATAGTCCAAACCTGGAACTTTGCCCAAACTGGGGTCTTTGGACTCCTGAGCAACACCAGGTAAACTGACATGTAATCTTTGCTTTCTTTGTCAATGCCTTTGGGGTGAACTCTCAAACACCATTTCAGGTTGTCATTGGCTCCTGATGAGAAAGTCCCACTGAAAATGGTGTCCCGCATTCCTTCCAGGCAAAAGGAGAAGTTGCTGATGGTCCACCTGTAGGAAATCTTCTGCACAGTGATATGTGTGGAGCCCCGGGTCTTGCCTGCCTGGTCCCCTGACATTTCTCCTGGAGGCAATTTGAGGCTCAATTTCTATCCAAAACAAAGAATCAAGATATGGTTTATCTTCTTCCTGTAGGACATAAGAACAAATACTTTTCAGAATTTTAGTGTCTCACCTCCACTCTGTTCCCCCCTTGCTGAGACTGGAAAGTTGGGTGTCTCTGTAATTATCTACCCAGATTTCAATATTAATTTGAGACAAGACCGTCCAAGCCCCTAGTGACTCTTACACCACTCCATTTCTTTCTCTGTACTGAATAGATCAGTTGGTAACTAGTTTTGCCTATTGTACACAACTTTTGAAGTGTTTGGAACATTTTATACTTTCCTTTTAAAATTTTGGGTATATTTAAAATTTTTTCACTTGATATCCCAATTTAGCCCCCTCCCTCATTCCCTCAGGCTCCACCCTAACACCCTTGCCCCTCGGTTTCCCTACCCAAGTCCTCAGAAAGGGGAAGCCCTTCTCCCCCACCAACTGACCCCAGCCTACCAGGTCCCCTCAGGTCTGCCTACATGCTCTTCCTCCGTGGCATGGTAAAGCACCCAGCCATGGGAAAGTCATCTAAGTGCAGCCAACAGAGTCCATGGCAGGAACAGCCCCAGCTCTACTTATTATGGGGCCCATATGGAGACCGAGATGCCAATAGGCTACCTCTGAGAGGGGTACCTAGGCTTTCTCCATGAGTGGTCCTCCTTTGGTGCCCAGGAATCTACATAGACTATGGGCCCAGATTTCTTGGCTCTGTTATTCTTTTATAGAGATCCTGTCCCATCTGGGCCCTTCTATCCCCAACTCCTCCATAGCACTCCCTGCACTCTGCCCTAAGTTGGGCTGAGACCTTCTGCTTTAATCTCTTGATGGGTAGAGCCAGGGAAACAACGCTCTGCACGACGGCCACAAAAACCATAAAGAATCTTGATGTAACTGCAACAAAGGAACTAAATGTCTTGTATGGAAAAAAAAAAAACATCAAATCTCTGAAGAAAGAGACTGAAGAAGATATGAGAAGAGGGAAAGATCTCCCATGCTTGAGGATAGGTAGGATTAACAAAGACACAATGGCCATCTTACCACAGCAACCCACAGATTCAATGCCGTTCCCGTTAAATTCAAACACAATTCTTTACAGACCTTGAAAAACCAGCTCTCAACTTCATTTGGGAAAACAAAAACCCAGAATAGCTAAGACAATCCTGAACGTGAAATCGTCTTCTGGAGGGATGGCTGTCCCTGGTTTCAAGATGTACTATAGAGCCACAGTGATAAAAAGTGCATGGTACTGGCATAAACACAGACAGGCGAATCAATGGAATCCAATCAAAGATCCAGAAATACACTCACACATGTAATTTTTGGAGGAAGAAGGCAAACCATAAAATAGAAAGAAGAAAGCACCTTCAATGTATGGTGCTGGTGTAGTGCATGTCTACATGTCACAAAATGCAAACAGATCGGTTCCATGATATTGGATTCAATGTGATCCCTGAGATGGTGAACTAGAAAAACCTGTCTTAGATCCCAGTTTGGTCTTTGAGATTATGAACTGTTTAAACTGCCTTTGATCCCTATGAGACCCCTAAGATCGTGAACTATAAAAAGCTGTCTTTTGGTTGGCATGCAGGGACCTTACAAACACCTTTAATCCAAGTACTCTCTGTACACAAGATTTAATAAAGTTAACCCTAGGTCAAGAGGCAGAACAAGAGACCAGCTGACAGGGATTAAAGGTAGGCAGGGCTTTGAGTGGAGGACCAATTAAGATAGCTTGAAGGGTAACAGGGTCTTGGGATTTTAGCTTCAGCTCTTGGCACTTAGCACTCTAGCTCTTCAGCTCCTTGGACTTTGGTGTTTGGCCTTTGCAAGCCTTTGACCTCGGTCTTTTGGGTTGGGGGGGTGTTTTGTTTGTTTGTTTGTTTTGTTTTTGGTATTTTCTTCCTGGACAGTCAGCTGAGCAGGATGGTCAGCTGGGTCTCTGCCTCTCTGAGCTAGCAGGTTTTTTTTTTTAACCACAGCATCTGTCTCCTGTGTCTTTATTGGTAAAATAGAGTGATCTGGGATTTTCAATGAAAACATCCTAGATCCATATTTATCACAATACACAAAACACACGTCCAAGTGGACCAAGAACATTAACATAAAATCAGGAACACTAAACCTAGTAGAAGAGACAGTGTGGAAGATCCTTGAACTCTTTGGCACAGGAGACAACTTCCTGAAGAGACACCAACAGCTCAGACTCTAAGATCAACAATTAATAAGTGAGACAACATGAAATTGAAAAGCTCCTATGGGACAAAGGCCACTCCCAAAACACAAAATTGCAGCCTACTGTGTGAGAAAACTTCTTCACCAACCCTACATCCAACAGAGGACTAATATCTAATACATATAAGAAACTCAGGAAATTACACCAACAAAGCAAATAATCCCATTAAAATCTTGGGTACAGAGCTGAACAGAAACCTCTCAAGGAAAAAATATAAAATTTCTAAGAAGCACTCAATGAAAGGCTCAACATCCATAGCCATCGGGAAAGACAATCAATGCCACTCAGGGATTCTATCTTACACCTCTCAGAATGGCTAAGACCAAAAACTCAAGACAGAGCACATGCTCTGTGGAAGTGCAGAAAGGGAACTCTCCTTCATTGCTAGTGAGAGTGCAAACTGGAACAACCACTTTGGAAATCATTCTGGCACTTTCTCTGAAACTTGGAAACAGCTCTTCCTCAAGACCCAGCTATTCCACACCTAGAGATATACTCACAAGACGCTTCACCATACAACAAGGACATTTTCTGTACTGTGTTCATAGCGGTGTTATTTGTAATAGCCAGAAATTAGGAACAACCTATATGTCCCTCACCCGAAGAACGGTAGAGAAACTCTGGTCCATCTACACAATGGGATTCAATCCAGTTATCAAAACCAAGGACATCATGACATTTTCAGGCAAATGGATGAATCTAGAAAACCTCATCCTGAGTGAAGTAAACCAGACCCAGAGGGACACACATGGCATATGCTCACGGATAAACAAACATTAGCTGTATCATACAGGAGAAACATTTTCCAATCCACAGACCTCAAGAAGCTGAGCAAAGCCGGGCGTGGTGGCGCACACCTATAATCCCAGCACTCGGGAGGCAGAGGCAGGTGGATCTCTGTGAGTTCGAGGCCAGCCTGGTCTCCAAAGCGAGTCCAGGACAGCCAAGGCTACACAAGAGAGACCCTGTCTCGAAAAACCAAAACAAAAAAAAAAAAAAAAAAGAAGGAGAAGCTGAGCAGTAAGGAGGGCCCTAGGGAGGATGCTTAATTCTCACTCAGAGGGGATAACTGAAGAGAGCGAACACAACAGGGACTGACCATAATTGTCCTCTGAAAGACTGTTTTATATATTCGTATTTCAAAATGGATTTGTCTGTCAGAGTCCTATAGAGTAACAGAACTTACAGCATGAAGGACGCTAGATCAAGGGGATTAAGGAGAATGACTTACAGGCTGCAGTCCGGCTAATCCACTGACCACTGGCTGGGCACAGAGATTCCAAGAGGCCCAAAAGCTGTTCAGTCCAGGAGGCAGTGTCTCTGCTAGTCTTCAGTATATACTGCAATTCTGCAGAAGCAGGATGTAATGCCAGTGATGGACTGTACTTGCTAGCCAAGAGGGGCCAAGAGGCAAAAATCCCAAGCTTCTCTCTTCCATGCCCTTATATAGTCTTGCAGGGAAGGTGTGGCCCAATTAAAGGTGTGGTTGCCAGGATCAAGACCTGGATTAAAAGGGTGTGGCTCTCTGTTTTGAGATCTAGAGGCCCGAGACCTGGATTAAAAGGGTGGGGCTCTCTGTTTTGAGATCTAGTGTCAACTTTGTGTTTTTGGACCTCCAAATCAGGATTGCAAATGGATCTGCCTACTTGAACTGAAGAAAAATCTTTCTCATAGGCAGGCCCTCCATTCTGGGGTTTGAGTTAATTCCAGATGGACTCAAGGTTTAGCAAGAAGGGCCATCCCATGTGTATCTTCTTCCTGTAGCTAAAGGTCCATAAGTGAAGGGATGGTGTGAATTTCTACACAGTTACATTTCCTCTTGTGATTGTGTTACAATTATCCCTGCCATGGGCATGAAAATGGAAGGAGTGTTTTACTTATCTGTCAGGGGTCTGACTGTTACAACATGGCGGGCAGGTGGAAGAGTTCACATGGTGTCTCACAAGCAGAGCCAGAGACCTCTGAATGTGCTGTCTTCTTCACTGTCTTTTTTCAATGCAGAGTCATGGTCTCTCCAGAGGTCTATTTACCTTTATTTATGGTCTTTCCTCTCCACCTCGGATAATCATCCTTGGAATAACTATGTCATCTCCATGTATGCAATAAGTGTGATATTCTAAATAGCCTGGTTGGCTGAGGCTGAAGAGATCATGTTAAAAACTGTCAGACTCCATTTTGTTAGAAACATCCTTAAACCATCCCAAAGACCACAAACTCTGGAAAAATTCCTTGCTGGAGGGTCAAACTGATCTACACTGAGCTGCAGTCTGTTTGCACCCTTGTTCTGTATGATTCAATGGTGTCATAACTCACCCTTTGATATCTACACACTGGATTACACTTTGCATGTACACTAAACACTGCCATGCACACTTTCAAGACCATCCAGATCTGCTTGTTAGCAAAATAACTTGAGTCGGAGCTGACCACCCTGTTTCAACATCCCCAGCACTGTATATGCTAATTGCGGTTTTCATCCTTTACATAGGCAATACAAATTTGCCTCAAGAATCCTTCAGACCCTGGACTGGCCCCTACCTGAGCTCAGAATATCAAGCTTCATTTTTATGCTTCTTTGTGTCAAATGAGTTTCCTGGGCTTCCACTCCAAACTCAAGAGGCCTTCTAGGATAAATTGAGGCAGCAGGAATGCTGGCTGTTGGATAGGTGTGCCTAGGCATTCAAAATGATAAGCTGTCCTCAAACACAGACAATATCAATAATCCCCTCAACAACCTCACCCTTAAATATAACCCACTAAACACCAATTCTCAAATGGAACCAATATTGTCCTTCTGTAAAGTATATTACTGAGGCTGAAGGAGAAGCACAGAAATTAAGGCACATGGTGGGACACTGCGTGAGTCTAATGCTGGTTTAGAAACGAAGATCGTTTGAGTTGAGGCTGTCCTTCTCAAGACACTAGGATGCAAGCCCATCTAGCCACAAGCAGAACACTCTGGTGCCCACTAATTGATCACTTCCCCCTGGCGGGGCAGCCTTTCCAGGCTACAGAGGAAGAGAATACAGGCAGTCCAGATGAGACTCCGTAGGCTGAGTTCAGATGTTGGGGTGGGGGAGGGCTACCCTTTCTGTGGCCTAGGGGAGGGAGGAAGGAAAGGAGGGAGGGAGGGGGTATAAGGGAGAGTGGGATCGCTAGGCGATGAGGGAGGGGGCTACAATCTGGATATAAAATGAACAAATTAAAGCAAAACATAATTTAAAATAGAAGACATCATGTTAAAGGACACAAGCAATCCCAAATCCCAAGGAGAGTATCACCTGTTTGTTCTCATATGCCAAGTTCAGTGGATGAGGGCGAATACACTCTATATGCATGTACTGAGAGACTATGATGAAACACCACTTTTTACAACGATATATGCTAATAACATTGTTTTTAATATGT
This sequence comes from Acomys russatus, assembly GCF_903995435.1. Lineage (NCBI taxonomy): Eukaryota > Metazoa > Chordata > Mammalia > Rodentia > Muridae > Acomys > Acomys russatus. Next base: position 64,999,238 of record NC_067151.1, read on the forward strand.
AAGCTGTTTGTAAGGCAAAGGACATAGTCAAAAGAACAGAACAGTGGCCTACAGCATGGGAAAAGATCTTCACCCACCCAACATTCAACAGAGGGCCGAAAACCAAATATATAAAGAATGCAAGAAATTAGACAGCAACAAATCAAACAACCCAATTAAAATTGCATAAAGAGCTAAACAAAATTCTCAATGGAAGAATCCTTAATGGCTGGGAAGCACTTAAAGAAGTGTTCAACAGATTCTGGCTATGATGAATAAGGCAGCTATGAACACGGTTCATATGGCATATGTCCCTGTTCTGTGGTCGAGCATATTCCAAGGAGTGGAACAGCCGGGTCTTGAGGTAGCCCTAGTCCCAATTTTCTGAGAAAGTGCCAGATTGATTTCTCAAGTGGTTGTACAAATTTGCACTGCCACCAGCAATGATGAAGTGTTCCCTTTTCTCCACACCCTCACCAGCATGTGCTCTCACTTGAGTTTTTGATCTTAGCCATTCTGATGGGTGTAAGATGGAATCTCAGAGTCATTTTGATCGGCATTTCTCTGATGACTAAGGATGTTGAGCATTACTTTAAGTGTTTCTCAGTCATTTCATATTCCTCTGTTGAGAATTCTCTGTTTAATTCTGAGCGTCATTTCTTAGTTGGATTATTTGGTTTGGGGGTGTTTAATTTCTTGATCTCTTTATACATTTTGGATATTAGTCCTTTGTCAGATGTAGGGTTGGTGAAGATCTTTTCCCATTCTGTAGGCTGTCGCTTTGTTCTGTTGACAGTGTCTTCTGTCTAATGGCAGCTTCTCAGCCTCATGAGGTCTCATTTATTAATTGTTGACCTTAGAGCCTGGGCTGTTGGTGTTCTGTTCAGGAAGTTGTCCTTCAGTTGAAGAATGGATAAAGAAACTATAGTAAGCCGGGCGTGGTGGTGCACGCCTTTCATCCTAGCACTTGGGAGGCAAAGGCAGGTTGATCGCTGTGAGTTCAAGGCCAGCCTGGTCTACAAAGTAAGTCCAGGACAATCAAGGATAACAAAGAGAGTCCCTGTCTTTAAAAACCAAACCAAACAAATCAACAACAACAACAAACAACTACAGTACATTTACACTATGGAATACTATTCAGCTATTAAAAACAAGGAAATCTTGAAATTTGAAGGCAAATGAATGGAACAAGAAAAGATCATCTTAGGTGAATTAAACCAGACCCAGAAAGACACACATGGTATATTCTCACTTATTATTGGACACTAGCCCAACAGGGATGTCCCCTGAAAGTCTTCACTTAGCAGGGGATTGGGATAGATGCGAGGACTTCCTATGGGACTCTAGGTGAGGGAGGTATGGAAGAATGGGGAAATAGAAGGATCCAGAGGGTTCTAGAAACCTACAAGAAGACTATCAAGGATGGCAGATCTGGATCCAGGAGGGTCTGCTCAAACTACTATACCAAACAAGGACAATGCATGCAGTAAACCTAGACTCCATTCAGATCTAGCCAATGGAAAGCACTTTCTCCACAGTTGTGTGGAGAGGGGGGACTGACTCTGACATGAACTCTGGTACCCCCTATTTGACCACTTCCCCTAGGTAGGGAGGCCTGGTGGCACTCAGAGGAATGGGAAGCAGCCTATCAGGAAGAGACCTGATAGGCTGTGATCATATGGTGGGGAAACCTAGAGGAGGAGTATCGGGTGAAGGAGGGAGGGACAGGGGAACAGGAAGATACAAGTGAGGGGATAACAACTAAGGTATAATCTGAATAAATTATTTAAATAAAAAAAGGAAAAAAAGAGAAATAATCAACATCCCTAGTCATCTGGGAAATGCCAATCAAAATGACTCTGAGATTCCATCTTACACCTATCATAATGGCTAAGATCCAAAACTCAAGTGACAGCTCATTCTAGCCAGGATGTGCAACAGAGGGAACATCCACCGTTGCTGGTGGGAGTGCAAACTTGTACAACTACTTTGGAAATCAATTTGTTGCTTTCTCAGAAAACTGTGAATAGCTCTACCTCAAGACCCAGCTGTACCACTCCTGGCCATATACCCAACAGATGCTCTACCATACACAAGGACACTTATTCAACCATGTTCATATCACCTTTGTTCACAATAGTCAGAAACTGGAAATGATGTAGATGTCTCTCAACTGAAGGACTGATAAAGAAAATATTGCACATTTACACAATGGAATATTACTCAGCTATTAAAAACAATCACATCTCCGGGCATGGTGGCCCACACCTTTAATCCCAGCGCGCTGGGAGTCAGAGGCAGGCTGATCTCTGTGGGTTTAAGCCAGCTGGTCCAAGGCTACACAGAGAAACCCTGTCTCAAAAACAAACAAACAAACAGCCCAATGACATCATAAAAGTTGCAGCCAAATGGATGGAACTAGAAAATATCGTCCTGAGTGAGGTAACTCAGACCCAAAAAGACAAGTATAGTAAGTAGTATGCACTCAATAAGTGGGCATTAGCCATAAAGTGCAGGATAACCATGCCACAATCCACAGGCCTTAAGAAACTAAGTAACAAGCCAAGCATGTGGCCCATGCCTTTAATCCCAGCACTCAGGAAGGCAGAGGCAGATGGATCTCGGTGAATCCAAGGCCAGTCTGCTGTACATAGCGAGTCCAGGACATCTAAGGCTGTATGTGGTGTTTGTCTTTCTGTGTCTGTCTAGCTCCATCTCTCGCTTTCTCTCTGTCTGTCCCTTTCGGCTTCTGTCTGTCTGTCTCTGTTTATGATGTCACTCTGTGTGTCTCTCTCAGTCTCCTCTTGCCATGCCTGTCTCTCTGTAACTCTCCTGTCTGTCTGTCTGTTTCTCTCTCTCTCTCTCTCTCTCTCTCTCTCTCTCTCTCTCTCTCTCTCTCTCTCTCTCTCTCTCTCTCTCTCTCTCGCTCTCTCTCTCTCTCTCTCCCTCGTCTCTCTCTCTCTCTCCTCTCTCCTCTCTCCCATCTCTCTCTCTCTCTCTCTCTCTGTGTGTGTGTGTGTGTGTGTGTGTGTGTGTGTGTGTATGCGTGTTAGTCTAAATGTCTTTCTATGTGTTTCTATCAATTTTGTTTTCCTTTAGTGACCAGTTGCATAACTGTCTTCTGAGAGGCTTCATCCAGCAGCTGATGGAAATAGATGTAGAGACCCATAGCCAAGCAATAGGTGAATCTCAGGGAGTCTTGTGGAAGAGTGGGGAGAAGTGAGGGAGCCAGAGGGGTCAAGGACATCAAAAGATTATCTACAGAGTAAACTAACCTGGGCCCATGGGGGCTCACAGAGACTGAACCACCAACCAAAGACCATGAATCGGCTGGACCTAGGCCCCCTAACACATATGTAGCAGATATGCAGCTTTTTCTTCTTGTGGGTCTCCTACCAATTAGAGCAGAGACTGTCTCTAACTCTGTTTCCTGCCCTTTAAGTCTTTCACATAACCAGGCTGCCTTGTCTGGCCTCAGCCAGGTAGGATGTGTGTAGTCCTGAGGCAGTGGAAACTTCCTGGAACCTATGAGGAAGACTCGAGCCAGGCATCCTATTTTTGGAGAACAAGGAGCCTGAAGTGTCCATCTCCTGTAAGAAGGCAAGGTTCCAGTGGTAGGAAGCCAGCTTAGCCATAAAAATTTTGACCCACAAGCTGTTCTGTCTACAAGACATGATGAAGAAATGATGTCTCAGAGCTCCTGGGTGTAGGCAACTACTGGTCTAACTTGAGTTCCATCCCAGGAGAGGGAGCTCATGCCTGACACTGTCTGGAGGGCCAAGTAAAAGCTGGATAGCCCAGAGACCTCGAGTGAAAGCAAACAGGACTGGAAAAAAGTTAATTGAATGACTCCTACTCTGCTATACCTATAAATCAATCCCTAGCTCACTAATCATCAGAGGCTTCTGTAGTGGACGTAAACATGTCTTTGTTTCACCCAAGTGTGAGATGGGGGACAGACTTATGTGAGAGCTGGTGATGTTTATCCACTAGAAGTCAAACCACCTCAAATGTGGGAGGCCGGGAGGGCACTTGGTTTTTGCCAGCTGAAACACTTCCTAGTACAGACTCTGAGAGGATATATATATATATATGAGCCGAAAACAAGAGGTGGGGACTTTTTGGGTCTTGGTATTGTTTGGCTGTTCTTCACTCCACTTTGAGACGCTCTTAGAGAGAACCGCTCCAGGTAAGGCCTCAAGGTTCCAGGCTCAGGCTGCTGGTCCAGGTTCCAGCAGCAACTTTGGTGGAATTGCTGGTCTGCTGAAATCCTGCTGAGTGTGCCAGGGGAATCGCTCCCAGGGACTGAATTCAAAAGGATCTACTTCTCCTGTTCCCACAAATCTCCTTTCTCTCCTATCTAGAGTAGGTGGGTAGGAAGGGAGGTGTAACCATTTAAAGAACCCCAAATAAAGTAGGTCTGGAAAAGGCGAAGCCTATGGGCTTCCTCTGGTATCTAGTGAGAGCAGATGCAGGGACCAACAGGGAATATTAGGTGGATCTCAGGAAAACAGCCAAAGGGTGGGGGAGAATGTCAGAGGAAGAGGGTTTGAGGACACCAGGAGAAAACAGCCCACAGAAGCAAATAAGCAGGGCCCACAGGACCTCACAGAAATGGACTGAGCAATCACAGGGCCTGTGTGGGTCTGAGCTATGACCTCTGCATATATGTTTTGATGTTTTTGTTTTTGTTATTTGAGGATTTCTCTGTGTAGCCCTGCTGTCCTGGACTTACTTTGTAGACCAGGCTGGCCTCAAACTCCTAGAAATCTACCTGCCTCTGCCTCCCTGAGAGCTGGGATACCATGCATACACTACCACTCCTGGCTATGTTTTGATTTTTTTGGTTTTTAGCTTGGGGTTTTTGTGGTAATCCTAACAATAAAAGTGAAGATACCCTTACCTTATTTGCCCGGTCTTGGGATTATTTTCCTCCTATTGGGTTGCCTTATGCAGCCTTGATTTGAGGGTTTGATTCTAGCGTGCCCCACCCTTTTTATTTTTTGAGACAGTATTTTTCTATGTACCCCTGGCTGTCCTGGAAGTTGCTCTGTAAGCCAGGCTGCCCTCAAACTCACAGAGCTATGACTTTCTCTTCCTCCTGAGCACTGGGACCGAATGTGCTCCCACAGCCCAGTGCTCTGTTCTCTTGGTGTCCTTGGAAGACCTTTTGTTTCCTGAAGTAAAACAGATGAGAGGAAGAGGTGGGAAGAATTGGAGAAGTGGAAGGGAGGACTGTGGTGAGGCTGCATTGCATGCATGAAGAATAAATAAAGACAAAAACAAAAAAAAAATTATGTCACCTCACCTACCCCCCCAAAAAAAACATTGAGAGAGAGAGAAGATCCATATAGTTTTAGCGAAGAATTTCATCAAAACTTCCAAAGAAGGGTTAATATCAATACTCCTCTAATTGTTCCAGTAAACAGAAACAAAAGGGACACTGCCCAATTTATTTTATGTGGTCCTTGTTACACAGATACCCAAACCACATAAAGATCCAAGGAAGAAAGAAAACTATAGACCATTTTCTTTAATGAACATAGATGCAAAAACACTGAATAAAATACTGGCAAAGTGAGTCCAGAAACACATCAGAAGCTCACCCAGCACGTTCACGTAGGCTTCATCCCAACGACACAGGGGTGGGTCAATATACAGGAATCAATACACTGAATCTTCCATATACACAAACTGAAAGACAAAAGGCACACAGTCACCTCATTAAATGAAGAAATGGCCCTGGACTAAACCCAGCACCCTTCATGCTAACAGTCCTGGAGAGATCAGAGACACAAGAGGTGTAACTGAACATAACAAAGGCAGTTTAGAGCAAGCCCACAGCCAACAGCAAGCTACATGGAGAGAGACTCAAAGCAATTCCACTAAAATCAGGAGCACGTCAAGGTTGTCCACTCTCTCCATACCTATTAAATAATGACCTTGATATCTTAGTAGAGCAGTAAGACACCGAAGGCGATCAAGGGTGTACAAATTGGAAAGGAGGTGAGGTGGTGTTAGCACACACCTTTAATCCAAAGCACCAGGGAGCCAGATCTCTGGGAGGTCAAGGCCAGCCTGGTCTACAGGCAGAAGTTCCAGGACAGGCAAGGCTACAAAGAGGAACCCTGTCTCCAAAAACAAAAACAAGGAAGAAGTCAAAATAGTCCTATTTGTAGATGCTATGATATAGTAAATATGAGTTACCCTAAAATCCATTGGAGAACTCCTACCGCTTATAAACACTTTCAGCAAAGTAAGTGAATACAAAACTAGCTCACAAAAATGAGTAGCCCTCCTATAGACCGATGACAAACACACTTAGAAAGAAGTCAGTGAAAACAAAACAATAGCCTCACATAATATAAAATACATGGGGTTCACACTAACAAAGCAAGTGAAAGACTTGTGTGATGAAAACCTCAGGTCTCTGAAGAAACTGAAGATCTCAGGAGATGGAAAGATCTCTCACGCTCTTGGATTGGTAAAACTAACATGGCAAAAATGGCCATCTGACAGAAAACCCAACAATAGCTGAAACAATTCTACTGATAAAAGAACTGTGGGAATTCTCACCATTCCCAATTTCAAGTTCTCTTCTTCCCATTTGGTTTCTCCTGACAGGGTTTCTCTGTGTAGCCTTGGCTATCCGGGACTCACTGTGGAAACCCAGCTGGCCTTGAACTCATAAAGATCTACCTGCCTAGCCCTCCCCCAAATCCTGGGATTAAAGGCGTGCACCACCACGCCCGGCTCCAATTTCAAATTCTTCACAGAACCATTGTAATAAAAACCTCTGGGGGCTGGAGAGATGGCTCAGAGGTTAAGAGCACTGACTGCTTTTGCAGAGGACCCAGGTTCAATTCCCAGCACCCACATGGCAGCTCACAACTGTCTATAACTGAAAGAGCTGATACCTAGAGATATACATGCAGGCAAAACACTAATGCACATATACAGGAACAAATAAATTATTTTTTTAAAACCCCATAGTATTGACATAAACATTGACACACTGATCAATGGAACCCAATTAAAGGCCCAAACATAACTCCACACACCTATGGACACCTGATTTTTAATAAAGAATTCAGAAATACACACTGAAATAAAATACAGTTGTCATGACTACTTTTGGTTCCCAACTTGACTACATCTGAAATTAACTAAACACTCAAAAGCTGAGGACAAACTGGTATGAAATATGTCGGTTAAGTGTAAGTAGATCCACTTTGAATACCAATTTGGAGGTAAGAAGACACATTTAATCCAGATATTGAGGCAAGAAGAGATCCATTTAATCCAGGTGTGGATCTGAGAGGCACACCTTTAATAGGGTCACACCTTCTGCTGGGAGTATATATTGGGTCGTGGAGAAGGAAGCTTCGACTCTTTTCGACTCTTTGCCTGCGTGCTCTGACCTTGACAGCAAGTTCACACATTCAGTGCCATTAGAACCTCCTTCTTCAAGATGCCAGCGTACACTGAAGACCAGTTGAGACATCCAGCCTCGTGGAGTGAGTAACTACTGGCTTCAAGGACTGTCTGTACACAGTTAGCCTTTGTTGCATTGCTTTGCCTGCAGCCTGTAAATCATTCTAATAAACCACATGTATGCATGTATGTGTGGGTATCTGTGTGTGTGTGTGTGTGTGTGTGTGTATGTGTGTGTATGGAGAGAGAGAGAGGGAGAGAGAGAGAGGAGAGGCTGACTGACTCCTTCTGTAAGTATGTTACCCTACAGAACCATGACGAATTGAGCACATTTTGCAGTAGTAATGTATAAAATGTTGCAAACACTTCAAAGCATGTGGATATTAGCCAAAACATGTTACTAACTGACCAAAAATTCAATATGGAAAATAGAAATGTTGTGACGTAAGAGTAGTTTGGGGCCTGAACTGTCTTCCCTGAAACTAATACTGAGGTCTGGATAGAAAATTTCAGAGGCCCAAGTTTCTGGTCTCAAAGAAGAGGAAACAGAGCAGGGAACAGAAGCTTAACAAAACACTCTAAAAGCATGTGTCATTGTATCCTACAGGTTGAAGGGGAAGCAAATCTTGATTCTTTGGTTTTGAATCTACCTTAACCTTCAAACTCCCTCCATTGGCAGAAATGTCAGGGAAGCTGGCGGCCGAGAGCTGGGGCGCCACACGGATCAGTGTCCAGAATTTCTCCTACACGTGGACCATCAGCAACTTCTCTTTTTGCCTGGGGGGAATGTGGGGAGCCATGGAAAGCCCACCTTTCTCATCAGGAGCCAGGGACAGCCCGAAATGGTGTTTGAGACTCTACCCTGATGGGATTGATGAAGAAAGCCGAGATTACCTGTCAGTTTACCTGCAATCGCGCTGTCCTAAGAGCCCAGTTTGGGCAAACTTCCGAATGTATATCATAAATGCTAGAGGAGACAGATCCCAAGATGTAAGGAGCACAGGTATCTTTAAGTTCCTGCCAGGCCAACACAGGGGATTCAAAAAGTTCATTCTTCGAGATTTCCTCTTGTCCCAGACGCATTGGCTACTGCCGGACGACAGGCTCACTCTCTTCTGCAAGGTGAGCGTGCTCGGAGACTCCTACACCATCTCCGGACAGAACACCGCATCTTCAATAAAGGTTCCAAGGTGCACATTGACTGCTGACCTGGGGGAGCTGTGGGAGACTTCCCGCTTCACAGACTGCAGCCTGTGCGTAGGTGGTCGCGAATTCCGGGCTCACAAGGCCATCTTAGCAGCTCGCTCTCCGGTTTTCAGAGCCATGTTTGACCATGAGATGGAGGAGAGCCTTAGCAACCATGTTGAAATCAATGACCTGGATCCTCAAGTCTTCCAGGAGATGATGGGATTCATTTACACGGGGAAGGCGCCAAACCTACACAGCTTGGCCCCTGGTGTCCTGGCAGCTGCTGACAAGTATGGCCTGGAGCGCTTGAAGGCCATGTGTGAGGACGCCCTCTGCGGGGAACTCTCAGTGGAAAATGCTGCTCACACCCTCTTCCTGGCTGACCTCCACAGAGCACAACAGCTGAAAATGGAGGCCCTGGGTTTCATTACAGTTCATGCTTCCGAGGTCTCTGAGACCTCAGGGTGGAAGAAAATGGTGGGTTCCCATCCTCACTTGCTGGCTGAAGCATTCCAGACCCTGGCTTCCTTTCAGTCTTTTCCCTGAGGCCTGTGTCAAAGATTGGAGACATCCCAGCACCTGTTTAGTTGTCACCTACACCTGTCTTCTAGCAGCAACAGCCGGTGTTGTCAGCAACTTACAATGAATCTGGGGAAAGACCGCCTGGTGGCTCCACATTTCAAACATCTGGAAGAAGCTGGAATGATCTCCAAGTGGACAGCCCTGGACTCTGGTGTGCTCTAAATAACATCTGCCTTCTTGTTGGAATTGTTTCTTTTTTTCTCCTGACTTGAAGGCTGAGGGTCAACTTAGGTACTTGCAGGAAACACAGCACAGAGAGATTGTTTTAAGGAGGTTTCGAGGAACCTATTTAATTAGCCTGAGCAGAAGACCTGACCCAGGGGTCAGGTCCAAGGAGAAAACAAACATTAACATTTACTCTTAAAGGTAGGAAAAGACAAAGGCTTTTTTCCCACCATAACTCAGTGTGTGGGGACTGGAGAGATAACTCAGTTGGCAAAAGCAATGGTGCTCTTACAGAGGACACCTGGACTGATCCCAGCACACACCGGAGTTTTCATCCATCTGTGACTGGACATCCAGGGGATCTGAGACACTTCCTGGAGTGCATGGGCACATACATCTCTGTAGACAGAGCCTTGCAAATGAAGTAGAAAGTGAATAAAAGTGTTTTAATCAGTTTTAGCGTTCCCTTATTTTTATTAGTTAATTAACATACTTTATACACTAGACTGGAACTTCCTCCTCTCCTCCCTGTGCCTTTCCCTCACCTCCCCCTCCTTCCTGTCCCTTTCTCCCCGCCCCCATGCCTTTCTCTCCCCTCCCTTCCCCTCCTCTTATGTCCCACTCCCTTTCTTTTCAGGGAGGAGGAGACCTCCCATGGTATCAACCCACCTTGGCATGTCAAGTACACCTGGTGGCATCTTCTATTGACACTACACAAGGTGGTCAGTGGTCCCCTTAGGGAATAGGGACCCAAAATCAAGCAAGAGTCAGGGCCCAGTCCCCACTCCTCCTGTTAGAGGGCCCACATGAGGACCAAGCTGTACCTGTTACACTGTGTGCGGGTCTAAGTCTACTCCATGGATGTTCTCTGGTGATGGTTCAGTCCCTGTGATCCCCCATGGTCCCAGGTCTGTTTTGTAGGTTTTCCTTTTGTGTCCTTGACCACTTGACCCTTTCAATCCTTCCTCCCCCTCTTTCAGGAGCCTGGTGAGGTGGTGCAGGCCTCTAATCCCAGCACTCAGAGGGGGGTGAGGCAGGTGGATCTCTGTGAATTTGAGGCCAGCCTGGTCTACAAAGAAGTCCATGACAACTGAGCCGACATAGAGATACCTTGTCTCAAAAAAAAAGATTCTCTGAGCTCTGCCTAATCTTTGGCTGTGGATCACTGCATCTGTTCATCCTGCTACAATATTTTTTTTTTGAGACAGGGTTTCTCTGTGTAGTCTTGGCTGTCTTGACCTTACTTTGTACACCAGGCTGGCCTTGAACTCACAGAGATCCGCCTTGCTTCTATCTCCCTGGGTGCTGGGATTAAAGGCGTGCACCTCAGCACCAGGTTGCTGGGAAAGAAGAAGGAAGGGCCAGGGTGGTCAAGGAAGCCACCACACCCAGCACAGCTGCAGCTTCTTCATACTGTTCCTCCCGTTGTGGTGACTCCCAGCCATTAGATTATTTCCTGGCGACTTCGCAACTGTAATACCATTACTGCTATGGCTCATAAAGGAAACCCCTGATATGCAGGGTTTCTGATATTCTACCTCTTTGAAAGGGTCATTAGACACCCCCGCAAAGTGTTGAGAAACATGGATCCATGCCATGCCTGTCAGAAAACCAGGCAGACTGCTGTAGAGCTTCCGCACTCTTCCCAGACCCAGTGCCACAGTGTCATCCTCACCTCTGCAGCAGACCTCCTGTGGGAGCCTGGTTTGCCCACTGTTCCCATCTGCTATGGATACCGCACATCTTCCCTTCTAACTCCCCTCTGCTCTTTGCTTTGCTGTCTCCACCAGCCCAGGACCGGCCCCCATGCTAACCCAAGGGCCACTCTTTCTGGGATAACAAGAAGTCCAAAGGTAGAGCCATGTACCATCCTTTGCTCCCCCACTTCCAATTCCTACATTCCTAGTCCTAGCTCTGCAGCAGAAACTCTTCTCTGGTCTTTCTTTCCTGTCTGACCCCATCGCCCCTCCAATGGATCACACAGATCTTTTCCCCAAGTCTTCCTTACCCCAACACCCCCATCTTCCCAGCCCCCAACACAGCAGGCCTTCACTAGGAACAGGGCAGCAGAGCAGGGCAGGGAAACAGGTAAGGCAACTGAGAGTTCTCCTTGCTCCCTCCTTCCCTGCGATTCCAGTCCCCAGTCTCACCCCCATAGCTGCAGCAGAACACCATGTGCAGCCTTCCCCCCACCCCCACTCCCGCCTTCTTCTCCTGTGGATCCCACAGACAATCCCCTTTAATCCCCTCTTTTCCACTCATGGCTGTATTCCAGCCACAAACGCCATCGCTCCCTGATAACCCACAGGTCAAACCTGCCAAGAAAGCTGCCTGTCATCTTCCTCTCTTCCGCAGCTCTAGATCCAAGCCCCAAATACCCCACCACAGCTGAGGAACAAGAGATAAACCTTAAAATGAACTTTATGAGGATGACAGAAGTTTTAAGGAAGTGAATAAATCCTCAAAGAAACAAAAGAAAAGACAAGCCTGGTTGTAGTTGCCCAAGCCATTAATCCCAGCCCTTGGGGGGCAGAGGCAGGCTGAGCTCTGTGAGTTTGAGGCCAGCCTGGTCTACAGAGTAAGTTCCAGGAAAACCAGGCCTACACACAGAGAAGCCCTGTCTCAAAACAAACAACAAAAACAACAACAACAAAGAAGTTAGTAAATCCTTAAAGAAACAAAATTAAAGATGAGCTGGACAGTGGTGGTGCACACCTTTAATCCCAGCACTCGGGCAGCAGAGGTAGTGGAGCGCTGTGAGTTCAAGGCCAGCCTTGTCTACACAGTGATTCCAGATCAGACAAGGCTACACAGAGAAACCCTGTCTCCAAAAAACAAAAATAAAACTGGAAAAATGAACAAATTCCTTAAAGAAAGCCAAGAAATACAAACAGTTAAAGAAAAAAGGAGAAACTACTTAAGGCTTGAAAATATAAATAGAAACAATAAAGAGAAGAAACTGTGGGAATTCTGGAAGTCAAAAGTCTAGGTAAGTGAAGGGAAGCCACAGATACAAGTATCACCAACAGAATGCAGGAGAAGCAGAGAGAGCCTCAGGCACTGAACATTTGATAGAAGAAATATATATATTTGCATTGAAAGCATTAAAAACTAAAAGGTTCGTTCCACGAAATATCCAGAAAATCAGAAATACAATGATGAGACCAAACCTAAGAATAACAACAGTAGAAAAAGCTGAAGTGTCTAAATTCAAAGTGTTAGGGTTTGGGTTGTCTACTGAAGAAAGGCTCCAAGCAGTATGCAAAAACAAAGAGTGTTTTTTTTTTTATTCTTTAAAAAATTACTTTATTAATTTATTCCTATTACATCTCAATTGTTATCCCATCCCTTGTATCCTCTGATTCCTCCCTCCCTCCCACTTTTCCTCCTCTCCCCTCACCTATGTCTGTGACTGAGGGGGACCTCCTCCCCCTGTATATGCTCATAGGGTATCAAGTCTCTTCTTGGTAGCCTGCTATCCTTCCTCTGAGTGCCACCAGGCCTCCCCATCCAGGGGACATGGTCAAATTCAGGGCACCAGAGTTCCAGTCAAAGAGTGCTTTTAATCTAGCTCTGAGGGGGACGCCCCCCTGAAATGAGCACCTAGGTTAAATTTATGGACATTTGGAGGGACCTGTGAGGACAGAATTGAGTCAGAGTGTACGAGGGGATTCAGGACTGGCTGTTTGTTTGGTTACTGGGGATTTTGAGTCAATGAAATTGTGGTTCTCACTCAGGAGCTGGCTTTTAATTTGATTGCATGGGGACAGCTGTGTTCTTTACCGAGGTCATGAAGTAATAAAAACATGGTATCTGGTCATTTTGTTCTAGCCTACTGATTAGCTGCCCATGAGCTGTCCATAACTTGTGGATTTTGTCAGGAATTGTTAGAAACTTGGCCTAGTTAGGCAGAGTGAAAACCAGAAGCCCAGTCAAGCAACTGGAGGTCTTTGGGGGGCGTTGGGTCCGTGGGGCCCCTGGGGTCAGGTCCCTTCAAAACGCCAGAGAATATTATCTTTAAGGCCCTCAAAGCCAGTGGGTGGGCAGGACCCACGCCTGAGGACCTCCAACTTCCATTTTCCACCCAGAGAACACTCAAACTCCCCTAAAGGCCAGACCCTGTGCCTACCCATCAGAGTGAAAAGTCCAAGCTCTGGACTTGAAATCTCAGCAGTCCCACACCTGGAAAGCTCCCCTCTCTCAGGACATCCTATACAAACCCTGTCTCTTCTCTGGCCTCTGATGGGGCTTGCCTGAGTAGAGGCAGCCATCATCCTGGGGTCCTCCCTTTCAGTAAACCTCTTGGTGAGATTTGTTGTGCTGTGTGGCTTTGTGGGATTTCTTGGTTCCCAGCTGCTAGTGTACACTTCCACCTGAGGTGTGACTCTTCCGTCCTATGACTCAGGCAGGCCCTCCAGGTTCCTGTGCTCCTCCTTGGGGTCTGAGCTGCCCTGGGACCCTATCCCTCACCTCCAGTCTACCAGCGACAGAATCCCCTTCTGGCTCACCAATTGCTTATCACCCCTTCTTCACCTGGGGCAGCCAGATAAGTTTCTTCCCTGGTGGGTGTAAATGTTTCTCTGAATCCCAGGAAGTGACTGTTGAGCCTCAGACACCCCTCTTTGAGGCAGAGGTACATGCACCAATGCTCTTTACATTCATGGCCGGCCTTCTTCACCTGACCTCATCCCCTCAGCTTTGGAGATGCAATTCTGCATGCAGTCTCCATGGGCACAATTGGGTTTATTGCACCTCCTCCCCTCCTGCCCTCCCTCCAGAGCTGCCTGTATGTCACAGCTTTTCTAGGTCCTCCTGGTTTTTTTGTTTTGTTTTGTTTGTTTCTTTTTTGTTTTTTGAGACACGGTTTTTCTGTGTGGCCTTGGCGGTCCTCGACTCACTTTGTAGACCAGGCTGGCCTCAAACTTACAGAGATCCACATTGCTTCTGCCTCCTGAGTGCTGGGATTAAAGGTGTGTGCCAAACCAGGCATGGTGGTACATGCCTTTAATCCCAGCACTAGGGATGCAGAGGCAGGCAGTTTGCTCTGAGTTCAAGGCCAGCCTGTTCTACAAAGCGAGTCCAGGACAGCCAGGGATACACAGAGAAACCCTGTCTCAAAAACAAACAAAAACAAAACAAAAATGCATGCACCACCATGCCTGGCTCCAATAGCTTTCTGTAACAGGATTAAGTAAAGTTAACCCCAGGTCAAGAGGTGGAGCAAAAAAAAGTGTTATGAGTAAATTAAAAAAAGAAAAAAAAGAGGTGGAGCAACAAACCAGCTGACAGGGATTAAACAGAAAGGAGGGGCACTGAGGTAGAGTATTCAAAATAGCCTGCTGAAGAAGAGCTTTGGGGGATTTTGGCTTTTAGCTTTTGGCTTTTTCCTCTGGGACATGAGCTGAGTAGGAAGGTCAGCTGGGTGCTTTCTCTGCCTCCCTGAGCTAGCAGGCTTTCACCCTAGCCTCTGGCTCCTGAGTCTTCATTGGTAAATCAAACAGTTGGGTCTTGTTTCAAGAACACTGATGGACCCTAAATTTATTCACTTTTGCGATTGAACTTGGCCTGAAAAATCAGTTCAAAATGGTATCTTAGGTTCTAATATTATTTGGGACCTTTCCCAATACTTTAAGCAGTCAGAGAAATGAAAAAAAAAAAAAAAAATAGAGTTCCTGTTTCCTATTTCTCTTTTTTCCACTCCGAGCCCTGATTGCTTTTGTGTGGTCTCACACACACACACACAAACACACACACTGTGTAAATGTCCTGCTTTTGAACAATTGCAGCATGAGCAAATGGAAGCAGAGGAGCAGACCCCTGCAGTGTGCACACATCCCATACACACTTTCCCCAGGCAGATGCATTTCTACCTCCCTGCTGCAATTCCCCCCAATTATGACTAAGGCTTACTTTTTATTTTTTTTTTTTTTTTTACCTCTAACCTCAGTAGGCTCAGGAGAATGAAGACAAGTTAGACAGCTCCCTTCTGAAATCTTCTGTCTATTTTCCAACGGGTAGGAAAAGGAAGGCAAGTTGAACCGGCACCATTTGTGAAATGTTCTGTCTTATTTTCCAGTGTGTATTTCTAGCCTATTTATGAATAAAACTGCATAGACCTATGGAGAGACCATGACTCTGCATTGGGAAAAGACAGGGAAGAAGACAGCACATTCAGAGGTCTCTGGCTCTGCTTGTGAGACACCATATGTGAGCTCTTCCACCTGCCCTCCTGTTGTGACAGTCAGACCCCTGACAGATAAGTAAAATACTCCTTCCATTTTCATGTCCATGGCAGGGATAATTGTAACACAATCACAAGAGGAAATGTAACTGTGTAGAAATTCACACCATCCCTTCACTTATGGACCTTTAGCTACAGGAAGAAGATACACATGGGATGGCCCTTCTTGCTAAACCTTGACTCCATCTGGAATGAACTCAAGCCCCAGAATAAAGGGCCTGCCTGTGAGAAAGATTTTGCTTCAGTTCAAGTAGGCAGATCCATTTGCAATCCTGATTTGAAGGTCCAAAGACACAAAGTTGACTCTAGATCTCAAAACAGACAGCCACGCCCTTTTGATCCAGGTCTTGAGCCTCTAGATCTCAAAACAGAGAGCCACACCCCTTTAATCCAGGTCTTCATCCTGGCAACCACACCTTTAATTGGGCCACACCTTCCCTGCAAGACTATATAAGGGCATGGAAGAAGGAAGCTTGGGATTTTTGCCTCTTGGCCCCTCTTGGCTAGCAAGTGCAGTCCATCACCGGCATTACAGCCTGCTTCTGCAGAATTGCGGTATATACTAAAGACCAGCAGAGACACTGCCTCCTGGACTGAACAGCTTTCGGGCCTCTTGGAATCTCTGTGCCCAGCCAGCGGTCAGTGGATTAGCCTGACTGCAGCCTGTAAGTCATTCTCCTTAATCCCCTTGATCTAGCTTCCTTCATGCTGTAAGTTCTGTTTCTCTGAAAATTCCATGATGTCCTTGTTTTTGATAGCTGAAATAGAATTCCATGGTGTAGATGGACCACAGTTTCTCTATCTGTTCTTTGGTTGAGGGACATCTGGATTGTCCAATTTCTGGCCATTACCAATAACATTGTAGAACAAATGTCCTTTGTATGTTATGGTGGAGCATCTTTGGTGTATATGCCCAGGAGTGGTATACTTGGGTATTGAGGGAGTGCTGTTCCCAAGTTTCAGAGAAAGTGCCAGAATGACTTCCAAAATGCTTGTACCAGTTTGCACTCTCACTAGCAATGAAGGAGAGTTCCCTTTCTCTACATCCTTACCAGCATGTGCTCTGTCTTGAGTTTTTGGTCTTAGCCATTCTGAGAGGTGTAAGATGGAATCCCTGAGTGGTATTGACTGTATTTCCCTGATGGCTATGGATGTTGAGCCTTTCATTGAGTGCTTCTTAGAAATTTTATATTTTTCCCTTGAGAGGTTTCTGTTCAGCTCTGTACACAAGATTCGATGGGATTATTTGCTTATTGGTGTTTAATTTTTGAGTTCCCATATGGACTGCATATTAGCCTCTGTTGGATGTAGAGTTGGTGAAGATCTTTTCCCAGACAGTAGGCTGTAGTTTTGTGTTTTGGCAGTGGCCTCTGTCTCATAGGAACTTTTCAATTTAATGATATCTCACTTATTAATTGTTGATCTTAGAGTCTGAGCTGTTGGTGTCTCTTCAGGAAATTGTCTCCTGTGCCAAAGAGTTCAAGGGTCTTCCATACTATCTCTTCTACTAAGTTTAGTGTTCCTCGGTTTAAGTTGATGTCTTTGGTCCTCTTGGACTTGAGTTTTGTGCATTGTAATAAACATGGATCTAGGATGTTTTCATTGAAAATCCCAGATCACTCTATTTTACCAATAAAGACACAGGAGACAGATGCTGTGGTGAAAAACCTGCTAGCTCAGAGAGAGAGAAAGCACCCAGCTGATCATCCTGCAAAGCTCACCTCCTGATCAAAAAGGTCCAAATATCTCTCTAGCTCAGCTGACTGCCCAGGAAGAAAATACCTAAAAACCCAAGTCCAAAATGTTGCAAAGGCCAAGGAGCTGAAGAGCTAGAGTGCTAAGTGCCAAAGAGCTCAGCTAAAATCCCAAGATCCTGTTATCCTGAAAGCTATCTTAATTGTTCCTCTACTCAAAGCCCCGCCTACCTTTAATCCCTGTCAGCTGGCTTCTTGCTCCACCCATTGACCTAGGGTTAGCTATATTAAATCCTGTGGACACACAGCACTTGGATTAAAGGTGTGTGTTAGGACTCATGCATGCCAAACAAAACACGGGTTTTTATAGTTCACAATCTCAGGGGTCAAAATGGGATCAAAGGCAGTATAAACAGTTCACAATCTCAGGGGTCAAAATGGGATCTGAGACAGGATTTTCTAGTTCACCGTCTCAGGGATCACATTGCATCCAATATCATGGAACAGATCTGTTTGCATTTTGTGACATATAGACGTGCACGGCACCAGCACCATACATTGAAGGTGCTTTCTTTTTTCTATTGTATGGTTTGCCTTCTTCCTCAAAAATTACATGTGTGAGTGTATTTCTGGATCTTTGATTGGATTCCATTGATCCACCTGTCTGTGTTTATGCCAGTACCATGCACTTTTTATCACTGTGGCTCTATAGTACATCTTGAGATCAGGGACAGCCATCCCTCCAGAAGACGTTTTCATGTTCAGGATTGTCTTGGCTATTCTGGGTTTTTGTTTTCCAAAATGAAGTTGAGAGCTGATTTTTCAAGGTCTGTAAAGAATTGTGTTGGCATTTAATGGGAACGGCATTGAATCTGTGGGTTGCTGTGGTGAGATGGCCATTCTTTCTTTGTTAATCCTACCTATCCTCAAGCATGGGAGATCTTTCCATCTTTTCATATCTTCTTCAATCTCTTTCTTCATAGATTTGATATTTTTTTTATTTGAGACAAGACATTTATTTCCTTTGTTACAGTTACATTGAGATTCTTTATGGTTTTTGTAGCTATTGTGCAGAGCGTTGATTCCCTGGCTCTACCCATCAGGAGATCAAAGCAGAAGCTCTCAGCCCAACTTAGGGCAGAGTGCGGGGAGTATGTGGAGGAGTTGGGCATAGAAAGGCCCAGATAAGACAGGATCGCTATAAAAGACTAACAGAGCCAAGAAATCTGGGCCCATAGTCCCTGCAGATTCCTGTGCACCAAAGAAGGACCATTCCTGGAGAAAGCCTAGGCACCCCATTCAGAGGTAGCCCCACATCTCAGTCTCCATATGGGCCCCATAATAAGTAGAGCTGGGGTTGTTCCTGCCATGGTCTCTGTTGGCTGCACTTAGATGACTTTCCCGTGGCAGGGTGCTTTACCATGCCGTGGAGGAAGAGGATGTAGGTAGACCTGAGGAGACCTGATAGGCTGGGGTCAGTTGGTAGGGGAGAAGGGCTTCCCCTCACTGAGGACTTGGGTAGGGAAATCGAAGGGCAAGGGTGTTAGGGTGGGGCCTGAGGGAATGAGGGAGGGTGCTACAATTGGGTTACCAAGTGAAAAAATTTTAAATATACATAAATTTCTTAAAGGAATGTATAAATATTTCCCAAACACTTATAAAAACTTGTGAATTATAGGCAAAATTGGTTACCACCTGTCTAATTCAATACAGAGAAAGAAATGGAGTGATGTAAGAGTCTATAGGGGCCTGGACTATCTTCTCTGAAATTAATATTGAAATCTGGGCAGAAAATTATAGAGAAACCCAACTTACTAGTCTCAGCAAGTGGGGAACAGAGTGGAGGTGAGACACTAAAATTCTGAAAAGTATTTGTTCTTATGTCCAACAGGAAGAAGAGAAACCATATCTTGATTCTTCGTTTTGGATAGAAATTGAGCCTGAAACTGCCTCCAGCAGAAATGTCGGGGGACCAGGCAGTCACGACCCGGGGCTCCACACATATTGCTGTGCAGAAGATTTCCTACAGGTGGACCATCAGCAACTTCTCCTTTTGCCTGGAGGGAATGCAGGACGCCATTCTCAGTGGGACTTTCTCATCAGGAGCCAATGACAACCTGAAATGGTGTTTGAGAGTTCACCCCAAAGGCATTGACAAAGAAAGCAAAGATTACGTGTCAGTTTACCTGGTGTTGCTCAGGAGTCCAAAGACCCCAGTTTGGGCAAAGTTCCAGTTTTGGGTTATAAATGTGGAAGGACACAAAACTCTGGGACTGAGGAGCCCACGAGTCTTTAAGTTTCTTCCTGGTAAGGACTGGGGATTCAAAATGTTCATCCTTCAAGATTTCCTCTTGTCCCAGGCAGAAGACCTTCTCCCTGAGAACGACCTCACTCTGCTCTGCAAGGTGACCATGGTCCAAGACACCTATAACATTTCTGAAGAGAATTTGACACCTGCGATAAAGGTTCCAAGGTGCACGTTTGCAGATGACCTAGGGGAGCTGTGGGAGACTTCCCGCTTCACAGACTGCAGCCTGTTGGTAGGTGGTCACAAATTCCGAGCTCACAAGGCCATCTTAGCGACTCGCTCTCCGGTTTTCAGAGCCATGTTTGAACACGACATGAAGGAGAAACAAAAAGACCGAATTGAGATCCAGGACATGGAGCCTCAAGTCTTCAAGGAGATGATGGGATTCATTTACACGGGGAAGGCGCCAAACCTCCACAGCTTGGCCCCTGGTGTGCTGGCAGCTGCTGACAGGTATGGCCTGGAGCAGTTGAAGGTCATGTGTGAGGACGCCCTCTGCAGACACCTCTCAGTGGAGAATGCTGCTCACACTCTCTTCCTGGCTGACCTCCACAGTGCACAGCAGCTGAAAATGGAGGCCCTGGGTTTCATTACAGTTCATGCTTCTGAGGTCTCTGAGACCTCAGGGTGGAAGGAAATGGGGGAAGCCCATCCCCACTTGCTGGCTGAAGCATTCCAGTCTCTGGCCTCTGCACAGGGTCCTTGGCTGGAGCCCCCTCTCAAACGCCTGAAGAGATTCTAGCACCTGGTTAGTTGTGACTAATCCTGTCTTCCACAAGGACAGATCATGCTGTTACCAGTGACCTCCAGGCACACCAAGGCATTGCTGCTGCATTTACAGTGGATCTGGGCAAAGACAGCCTGGTGGCTCAGGATTTCAAACATCTGGAATAAGTTGAAATGGTTACCATGTGGGAAGCCCTGGGTTCTGGTGTGCTCTACCTAACATCTGCCTTCTTGCTGGAATTGTTTCATTTTGTCCCCTGACTTGAAGACTGAGTCAACTTACGTGCTTGCAGGAAACATAGCACTGAAACATGGTTTTTAGGAGGTGTCGTGGAACCTGTTTTGATTAGACTGAGCAGAACACATGACCAAGGGGTCAGGACCAAGGAGAAAACAAACATTAACATTTACTCTTAAAGGTAGAAAAAGACAAAGACTTGTTTTCCCCCATAACTCCGTTTCTGGGAACTGGAGAGATAACTCAGTTGGCAAAAGCAATGGTGTTCTTGCAGAGGACACCTGGACTGATCCCAGCCCACACAGGAGGTTTCATCCATCTGTGACTGACATCCAGGGGATCTGAGACACTTCCTGGAGTGCATGGGCACATACATCTCTGTAGACAGAGCCTTACAAATGAAATATGAACTGAATAAAAATGATGAAATCTCTTGTGGTTTCCTGAAGTGTTTATGTTCAAAGAAGTCAAGTTTAGTCCATCCAGCTCTGCTCTGTTGTGAATGATTGTAGAGTCCTATCTGCCCTAAGTATTAGAAATACTTTGTCCTGGGACGTGCCCCTTGGGCTAGTATGCAGATATAAATGAGTATATACCATTTGATTCTTTCTGTTTCTGGGTTAACTCACTCATTATGATCATTTCTAATTCAATCCATTTGTCCACAAATTTCTGGAAATCCTTGTTTTTAATAGCTGAGTAGTATTCCATAGTGTAACTGTACCACAGTTTTTTTATCCATTCTTCTACTGAGGGACACTTATATGTTTCCATGATCTGGCTATTATGAATAAGGCTGCTATGAACGTGGTTGAACAAATTTTTTTGTTGTGTGCTGGAGCATCTTCTGGGTATATTCCAAGGAGTGAAATGGCTGGGTCTTGAAAGTCTTCACTTACCAGGAAACTGGGACACAGGGGAGGACATCCTATTGGGACTCTAGATGAGAGAAGCATGGGAGAATGGCAAAGCAGAAGGATCCAGAGGGTCCTAGAAACCTCCAAGAAGAACATTATGATAGGCAGATTTGGGCCCAGGGATCCCGCACAAACTATGGCACCAGCCAAGGACAATACAGGTCATAAACTTCAAACCCATACCCAGATCTACCCAATGGACAGGACATTCTCCACAGTTGAGTGGAGAATGGGGTCTGTCTTTCACACATACTCTGGTGCCTCATATTTGACCATGTCCCCTGGATGGGGAGACCTGGTGGCACTCAGAGGAAGGATAGCAAGTTACCAAGAACAGACTTGATACCCTGTGAGCATATACAGGAGGAGGAAGTCCCCCTCAGTCACAGTCATAGGGGAGGGGAGTAAGGGGAAAACGGGAGGGACGGAGGAATAGGAAGATGCAAGGGATGGGATAACCCCTGAGATGTAATATGAATAAATAAATAAAGTAAATTGTTTTTAAAAAGAGAAATACTTTTTCCTTCTTATCACTTGGTGGTGGCAAAGTAAAATGAGTCCCATCCACTTCTTGTGATGATGACAAGAGTAGGCAAAGTGGAGTGAAACTACTGTGTGTCTTTTTTGCATTCATTAATTTACTGTATGCCTGCATCAGAACTTCCTTCCCCCCTGTGCTCACGTTCCCTCCGCCTACTTCCCCTCCTCGGCTCCCATAACTCTCCTCCTCCTCTGCTCTCCTCCCCTCTGATCCCACTCCCCTCCTCTCCTCCCCTCCTCTGCTCCCACTCCTCCCTCTCCTCTCTTTCCCTTTCCGCTCCCACTCCTCCCTCTCTTCTCCTCCCCTCCTCTGCTCCCATTCCTCCCTCTCCTCTCCTCCCCCTTCTTTATTCCTCACTCTCTTTCTTTTGTCTCTGAGGCTGACCAGGCAGTGCAGTGGGGAAAGGGAACATCTTTACTCCCATGTTTAGGAATCCCCTGGGGGACCAATGGTCACATGGGCTGCATATGTGCAGTCGGTCTAGGTCAAGCCCTGGCATGGTTTTTAGTTGCTGGTTTAGTTACGTGAGCCCCCATTAGCCAAGGTTGGTTTATTCTGTGGGACTTCTTGTGGTGCCTGAACATCCTGTTTCCCTGAGTCCTTCTTCCCACTCCTCCAGAAAACACTATGGTCTCTGTCTGTTGATTGGACATGAGTCTCTGCATCTGTGTGCCACAGCTTCTGGACGAATCTTGTCAGAATATAGTTATGCGAAGCTCCAGTCTGCAAGCTTGTCAGAATTTTATCAATGGTGCCTGGCCTTGGCTCTCTCTCATGGCATGGGTCTCAAGACCAGCCAGTCGCTGGTTTGCCACTCCCCAAATCGCTGCTCTATCTTCATGCCTACACATTTTGTAGGTGAGACCAATTTTGGGTCAAAAGTTTTATGAGTGTTTTTGGAGTCTCCCTCTCTTCACTCAAAGTCCCACCTTGCTACAGGAAGTGGTGCCTTCAGACTCCATATTGTCTGCTTGCAGGAGTCTCAGCTAGGGTCACCTTCATAGAGTCCTGGTAGCCTCCCCTATCTCAGAGATGGTGCCCCTCAGCCCAAATGAAATCCAGGAACTGCATTCTCAGCTGTTCAGCTCTGTTGAGGTCAGCCAGGAAGAGAGTGTGAGCAGCATTCTCCACTGAGAGGTCCCTGTAGAGGGCGTCCTCTCACATGACCTTCAAGGGCTCCAAGCCATACTTGTCAGCAGCCGCCAGCACACTAAGGCCGCTAAGGTGGCCTTAAGAGCACGTAATTCATGACCAACTACCAACAGGCTGCAGTCTGTGAAGCGGGAACTCTCCCACAGCTCCCCTAGGTCATCTGGAAACGTGCACCCTGGAACCTTTATCACAGGCGTCAAGTTCTCTTCAGAAATGCTAGAGGTGCTTTGGACCATGGTCAAGTTGCAGAGCAGAGTGAGGTCATTCTCAGGGAGAAGGCATTCTGCCTGGGACAAGAGGAAATCTCTTTGGATGACCATTTTGCATCCCCAGTCAGTGCCAGGAAGGAACTTAAAGACTCGGGGGCTCCTCAGTCCTAGAGTTTTGTGTCCTTCCACATTTATAATCCAAAACTGGAACTTTGCCCAAACTGGGGTCTTTAGACTTCTGAACAACACCAGGTAAACGGACATATAATCTTTGTTTTCTTTATCAATTCCTTTGGGGTGAACTTTCAAACACCATTTCAGGTTGTCATTGGCTCCTGATGAGAAAGTCCCACTCAAAATGGCGTCCTGCATTCCCTCCAAGCAAAAGGAGAGGTTGCTGATGGTCCACCTGTAGGAAATCTTCTGCACAGCAATATGTGTGTAGCCCTGGGTCGTGACTGCCTGGTCCCCTGACATTTCGACTGGAGGCAGTTTGAAGTTTAAATTTGATCCAAAACGAAGAATCAAGATATGGTTTCTCTTCTTGTTGTAGGCCATAAGAACAAATATTTTTCAGAATTTTAGTGTCTCACCTCCACTCTCTTCTCTCTTTCCTGAGACTGGACTGTGCGATGTCTCTGTAATTCTCTATGCAGGTTTCAATATTAGTTTCAGAGAAGACAGACCTGGATATGAGTAATTCACTCAGAAGGGAAAACAGAATAGACACTGGAACAGTTGAAGAGAGAGTGGGACAACTCTGAAAGGACAAGTAAGGTAGACAGAAGAGATGATGTGAATTTTTACATAGCTACTATTTATTTTTGTGGTTGTGTTACAATTATACCTTCCATAAACACGATATAGGAAGAGGTGTTTTCCTGACCTGTAAGGGCCTGAGTATCACAAAATGGCAGCATTATGCCCAGATCTCACAATCCCCAAACACTACTCAGGAGTCACGTCCAATGTGAGTCCACTTGGACATTCATGCTAGCCGGATTAGGGACTCTTTCCTTCACCTAAGCAGCACATAGGGAGTGAGCGCCCAGAGTTTTGAAAATGTATCTCAAAATCTTCTCAGAGATGTCGAGGAGTTACTGCTAGTATATGGGTGTCTTGTCATAATTACTTTAAATATATTTAATGCCATATTAAGCAGATTTCTGACAAGCTCGAAAGTTAGCATATCTGAGCTCAATCCTGGTCTGTCTGAAAACATATGTTTTCTCACAAGCATTATAGGGTCCTAAAATTATGACTGTATTAGATGGGCAGAACAATTAAGGCTGGGTCTCTGCTCCTTGTATGAGCAGAAGAAAGACATCTGTAAATCTTCATTCATGCCATGTGAAGAATGGCAACGAATATTAGTCACAGGATTCTGTAACCAACAAGAAGCATTGTCTAGTGGCTGGAGAGATGGCTCAGTGGTTAAGAGCAGTGACTGTTCTTCCAGAGGTCATGAGTTCAAATCCAAGAAACCACAAGTGGCTCACAACCATCTATACTGGGATCTGATGTCCTCTTCAGAACTGTATACATAATAAGAAATAAATACATCTTTTAAAAAAGAAGCATTTATGACTCAGCCAGCCTCAGAGCTATTCCCATGTAGTGGGGTTAGCAATATAAATTACCTTCTTGTTCTGCAGTTTGAATTCTTCCCATCTTGGTTGCAGCACCTTCCCCCATCACCTCCTGATCCCAGCTTCCTCCCTTCTCCCTTCTCCCGCCCTCACCTACTGCTCAGAAGGGGAGCCTTCCTCCCATAACATCTGACCTCAGCCTACGCAGTCTCATCTTTACTAACTGTATCCTTTTCCTCTGTGGCATGGCAAGGCCACCGTGCCAGGGAGAAGTAAGCAAGGTTGGGGGGCCAGAACCCATGTGAGAAGTAGTCCCTACTGCCCACATTGTGGGACCCACAAGGAGCCTGTGCTGCCCATCTACATCTGAGCAGAGAGTCTGGGTCTACATCACACATGGTCCTTGGTTGGTGCATCAGTCTCTGTAGTGTGGTGTGGTTATCCTGTATTATGTATCTAATATCTGCTTATGAGTGAGTATATACCATGCTTTTCTTTATGGGTCTGGCCTACCTCACTCAGGATAATTTTTTCTAGTTCCATCCATTTGCCTGAAGTTTTCAAGATTTACATTGTGTAAATGTACCTCAGTCTCTTTATCCATTCTTGTGTCAAGGGACATCTGGGTTGTTTCTAGATTCTGACTATTATGAATAAAGCTGCTGTGGACATAGTTGAGCAAATGTCCTTGTTGTATGGAGGAGAGTCTTTCGTGTATACGCCCAGGAGTGGTATAACTGGATCTTGAAGTAGCACTATTCCCAATTTTCAGAAAAATTGACAGGTTGATTTCCAAAGTGGTTGTACAAATTTGCGCTCCCAGCAGCAATGGAGGAGTGTTTTCCTTTCTCTGCATCCTCACCTGCACCTGATGTCATTGAGGCTTTTTCTTTTTTTTTTTAAATCTCAGCCATTCTGATAGGTGTAAGATGGAATCTGAGAGTTGTTTCCGTTTGCATTTCCCTGATGACTATGGATGCTGAGCATTTCTTCATGTGTATCCTTATTTTTCCAAGACATAAAACATAATGTGTATTGGATATTTGTCAAATGCTTTTTTGGCATCTAAGGAGATATTTATGTGTTTTTTCTTTCAGTTTGTTTATACGATGGATTGTATTGGTGGGTTTCTACATATTGAACCAGCCTCCATGCCTGGCATGAAGCCTACTTGGCCATGGTGAGTGATATCTTTGATGTGCTCTTGGATTTGTTTTGAGTGTATTTAATAAGTATTTTTGCATCTATATTCATAATCACTTCCCACTAGTGAGGTAGCCATGCCAGGCCACAGAGGAAGAGAATGCAGGCAGTCCAGATGAGAGTTAGTAGGCTGGGGTCATATGGTAGGGAAGGAGGACTCTCCCTTTCTAAAGATCAGGGGTGGGTGAGGGGGAAGAAAAGGAGGTAGGGAGAGGGAGACCAGGAGCAGGCAAAGGAGTGTGCCTCAATCTGAATGTAAAGTGAATAAAAATGAATAAGTAAAAAAAGACAATCAGGGAGAGACACACCTCCCTAGTCTCAGTGTGGAAGCAGAGCATAGAGCAGACACTAAAATTCTGAAAAAGACCTGTAATTGTGCCTTACAAATTAAAGAGAAAACATATCTTGATTTAAACTTCAAACTACCACCGATAGAAATGTCAGGGGACAAGGCAGTCAATAGCTATGGCCCCAGAGAGATCTCTGTCCAGAAATTTTCCCTCACATGGGCCATCAGAAACTTTTCTTTTTGCCTGGAGGGAATGCAGGAAGCCGTTTTAAGTGGGACTTTCTCACCAGGAGCCACTGATGAACTGATACCGTGTTTGAGAGGACACCCCAATGGGATTGATGAAGATAGCAAAGACTACCCATCAGTATACCTCGTGTGACTTGGATGTCCTAAGGGCCCAGTTTGAGTGAAGTTCCACTTTTGGATCATATGGACCAAAGGAGAGAAATGCCCAGGACTGAGGAGCAGAACTGTCTTTAGGTTCCTGCATGGCAACACCTGGGATTCAAAATGTCCATCCAAAGAGATCTCCTCTGGTCCCAGGCAGAACGCCTGCTCCCTGAGGACCACCTCACCCTCCTATGCGTGGTGGACATGGCTCAAGACTCCCACAGCATTTCTGGAGAGAACATGACATCTGCAACCAAGGTTCCAAGGTGCACATTGACAGATGACCTAGGGGAGCTGTGGGAGACTTCCTGCTTCACACACTACAGACTGTTGGTAGGTGGCCACGAATTCAAGGCTCACAAGGCCATCTTAGCAGCTTGCTCTCCTCACAGAGTCCTCTCCTGGAGCCTCATCTCAAACACCTGAAGCAATCTCAGCACCTACTTAGCTGTGACCTACATCTTTCTTCCAGAAGCAACCACTAGTGTTGTTACCAGTGACCCCCAGATAGACCAGAGCATTGCTGCTGCATTTACAGTGAATCTGGGGAGAGTCCGCCTGGTGGCTCCGGATTTCAAACATCTGGAAGAAGTTGGAATGATCTCCAATTGGGCAGCCCCGGAGCCTCCTGTGCACTACCTAACATTTGCCTTCTTGCTGGAATTGTTTCATTTTTGTCTCATAGGCTGGAAACTGAGAGTCAACTTAGGTGCTTCCAACAAACACAGCCCAACAGGGTTTCTTTGGGAAAACCTGTCATGATTGGACTGAGCAGAACACCCCAGCAGGGGCTCAGAGCTTCTGCTTCAGTTATGATGGAATATTCTGTGAATACCATGATAGGTTAGCTGGGCTATAGTGCAGACACAAAGCCCTGGCTGTTATGTACTGTGTTGTGGTGTGTGTGTGTGTGTGTGTGTGTGTGTGTGTGTGTGTGTGTGTGTGTGTGTGTGTGTACACTTGGACCAAATAAATCCAGCCATCCTTTTTTTAAGAACATCAAGTAGATTCTTTAGCTGAAAGAGTTCTGCCGAACATGTTGGCTTTACACTTGCTATTCCTCAGAGAGGATGGACTAAGAATGCCTTTAGGGCAACAAAGTTGCTTCTACGCCAATCATTATGGTGTAATTAGAAACCCCTGGTAAAAGTTAAAATCAACCTCCTTAGGAGGGAACAAAGAAGACAAGAATCAAACAACTGTGTGAAGGATTATTCAGTCGGTCCCCGTGGTTAACATCTTTAGTTACCACTGTCATTGCATTTTTTTTATATCCTGACCTTCATCTGTGGACCTTGTCTCATTCATGCTTTTATGTCTTTTGTACAAAAAAGATTTTCTGCTGTTAACCTGCAGCTCTGGCTCTGAAGAGGTCCAGGGTCAGGTCTCTGGGGCTGGATGCCGACGCCCTTCCAGTTTGCTTTATCTCTTGGGTCACCAGAGCTGATGGCTCAGGCAACTGATCAGGATGGAAAGAGGGAGGAAGAACAGGAGCCCAAGGTTTCTTCTCTAAGGACTGGCTGTACTGCAGCTGAGGAGGGGATTTGAAGCTGACCACAGTTTTCCTATGGCCGAGGCTGTAAAAGCGGCTTCTGGCTTGAGACTTCAGGAGGGTCATAAAAGGAGGCTCTCTGATCTATACATAGGCCTCCTGGTGGAGATCTCCAATTAGCTAATGTAAACATGGGCTTATTAGCCATAGAGGGCTGATGCCCTGAGTCTGCTAACTTATTTGTGAATATACAGGGAAATAAGAAATAAGGAAGAGATAGAAAACAAACCACTTACACACACATTCAAGAGAAAAGGTGGATGAAGTCAGGCATCTGAACTTCAACTGAAGTTAAGCTTCCCAATTTCAGCACCGTTTCAGTAGATGAGCATACTTATTCTTCTGAGAAAAGGGTATTACCTCATAGTCGAAGAAAGGCAATTAATCATGAAACAGGTGAATTCTAAAACACAACAGGTAACATGTTTTAAATCTAAACATCTCTTATCTAAGTGTCCATACCATAAGGTCACAGTGAGTTAGGAATGACAAGGCGTAAATGGTACAGCAGTGTACGACTCACCAATTAGCGCTGACCTGACTATACAGTATCCAGCTATCGCTTAGTTCATAGTGAGATGAGGACGACAATTTTATCTGTCTTTCATTCTAAGAAACAGAGTAAATTCAGACTTCTGTAGGAAGCTTCATTCCTACTTAGGTTCAGGGAAAGTTTAAACAAACTTGCCTATACTTATGGTGAAATACCAGGACTCGAGGTGCCCCCTGGAGTGGAGGCTTATCTGCAGTCACAAATCTGATACAAGGCTATCCTTAGTGAGGCAATGGAGGTCCACAAAGGTATTCATCATAGCCATAAACTAACTTTACCATTTAAAACTATTTTAATCAAATCAGGAGTTTCATAATCAAGAATTAATTCATCTGAATAACAAACAGTGAATCTTCAACAAAATCCTAAAGGAATTTGCTCAATCAAAGCTGGTCAATACCCAGTAAGTACCAGTTCACACCAAAGCCAGAGGTTTCTACTTTTTGGTTTTCAAGACAGGGTTTCTCTGTGTAATCTTGGCTGTCCTGGACTCACTTTGTAGACTGATCTGGCCATGAATATAGTCCTGGCTGTCCTAGATTCCCTTTGTAGACCAAGCTAGCCTTAGACTCATGGTGATCCACCTGCCTCTGCCTCCCTGGGTGCTGGGATTAAAGGCAGGTGCCACCATGCCTGGCTCTAATGCAGGATTTTAGAGATTGTGCAGCAAAGCACACTTGACAGGGGGTCAGAGGTTGGAAGCAATTCTGGGGTACATCACAATACAGACCTTGCAAATACCAGATCACCTCCAGAGACCTCTCATGCCTACTGGACTTCCCCAAATCAATGGCTCCTGACAGCATGTCAGAGGCTGGAAGCAGTTTGCAGGTTCATCATGATACAAGACCTTGCAAACACCAGATCACCTCCTACACAGCCCACATGCCTAAAGAGCTCCCTTAACACTTTGGCTCTTGGCATTCTGCTGTCAACCCTTTTGTTCTAAGGACTTGCTATAAACCCATAGATCTTGAATAAAATATAGAATCAAGTATTTGACTGCAGGAAAAACCCAAGGGAGGAATGTTGAAGCCTTCCAACATTGACACCCGCCCTGATATGCTTAGGCCTTGCCAGCTAACACAGGATCAGCTGTTTTGACTTCCCCAGCTCACAGTTCAATATTTGCTCCTGAAAACAGGATACTGACAGATGTTAAATGTAAACCCTGCTTGAGGTAAACCATAACACCCTGCTATGTTCTGTTTTCATGAAAAAGTTAAAACCTGGACTATCCCCTGACCCTCTGAAGAGGGAACTGGAAGATGCCCAGGTTCCCCAACCCTATATCCCAGCTAATCAACTTAACAGGAAGCCAAAATAGGGTGTCTAGCTACCTCACACAATATGCCTGGGATAGAATTGATTCTTCCACTTGGTTATGGTTTTCTCCATGAAAAACTCACTCTAAAAATGAGTGGGCATCTGTGTGTCCCTGACCATGATCAGTCTTGGAGGTGCATTAATTAAACCATCTATATCTGACAGAGATGTGTGTCTGAGCAGTTTGTGCAGCTATTCTTAGATGATAAGACTCAGCTCCAGGTCTTGGGGAGTGGAAGCCGACTCACAGGTTACTGGGACACCAGGGTGTCAACAATTTCATTTTCCCTGTCTCTTAAATGCTAGAGTCACCAGGGTGTCTCTCATACTTTCTATTCCAAAGTAATCTTCTCCATACCACAAGGACACTTGCACAACTAGGTTCATAAGAGTTTGGACCTATATTTGTCTCGCCTACAAAACTGCGGGGCTCAGATGGAGCAGAGATGGAAGGACTGGCAATCCATTGCCTTCTAACCTGAGACCCATCCCATAAGCGACAGTCGACCCCTGGCACTATTAATAAAACTCTGCTAGGATTGCAGACAAGAGTCTAGTATAACTGTCTTCTGACATTCGTATGGTCATTCACAGCAGAGCAGAGCTGGATGGACTAAACTTGACGTCACTGAACACAAACACTATGGAAAACCACAAGAGATTTCATCATTTTTATTCAGTTCATATTTCATTTGCAAGGCTCTGTCTGCAGAGATGTATGTGCCCATGCATTCCAGGAAGTGTCTCAGATCCCCAGATGTCCAGTCACAGATGGATGAAAACTACTGTGTGTGCTGGGAACAGTGCACATTGATTTGCCAACTGCGATATCTCTCCAGTCCACACAAACTGAGTTATGGGGGGAAAACAAGAGTGCTTTGTTTTTTTCTCCCCTTAGGATTAAATGTAAACATTTGTTTTCTCCTTTGACCTGATCCCTTGGTCATGTGTTCTGCTCAGTTAAAGAAAAAAAGTGGCCTCTCCCCAAAATTTCAATTTGGGCTGTTAGTTGCAAACACCTAAGTTAACTCTCAGTCTCCAACTCAGGAAACAAAAACCAAACAAGTACAGCAAGAAGGCAGATGTTAGGTAGAGCACACCTGACTGTAGGACTGTCCACATGGCAATCACTCCAACTTATTCCGGATGTTTGAAATCCAGAGCCACAAGGCTGTCCATGCCCAGATTCCCTGTAAATGCAGCATCAAGGCCTTGGTGTGACTGGAGGTCACTGGTAACAGCACGATCTGTCCTTGTGGAAGACAGGATTAGTCACAACTAACCAGGTGCTAGGATCACTTCAGGTGTTTGAGAGGGGGCTCCAGCCAAGGATCCTGTGCAGAAGACAGGGACTGGAATGCTTCAGCCAGCAAGTGGGGAAAGGCTTCCACAATTTCCTTCCACTCTGAGGTCTCAGAGACCTCAGAAGCATGAACTATAATGAAACCTAGGGCCTCCATTTTCACCTGCTCAGCTCTGTGGAGATCAGCCAGGAAGAGAGTGTGAGCAGCATTCTCCACTGAGAGGTCCCTGCAGAGGGCGTCCTCACACATGGCCTTCAAGCATTCCAGCCCATACCTGTCAGTAGCTGCCAGCACACCAGGGGCCAAGCAGTGGAGGTTTGGCGCCTTCCCCATGTAAATGAAACCCATCAACTCCTTGAAGACTTGAGGTTCCATGTCCTGGATCTCAGTTTGGTCCTTTGGCTTCTCCTTCATGTCGTGTTCAAACATGGCTCTGAAAACCGGAGAGCGAGCTGCTAAGATGGCCTTGTGAGCCTGGAATTCGTGACCACCTACCAACAGGCTGCAGTCTGTGAAGTGGAAATTCTCCCACAGCCCCCCAGGTCATCTGTAAAGGTCCACCTTGGAACCTTTATCGCAGGCTTTGAGTTTTCTTCAGAAGTGCTATTGGTGTCTTGGACCACGTTCACGTTGCAGAGCAGGGTGAGATGGCCCTCAGGTAGAAGGCATTCTGTCTGGGACAAGAGGAAATCTCTTGGCATGAACATTTTGAATCCCCAATTGTCGACAGGAAGGAATTTAAAGACCCGTGGGCTCATCATTCCTAGAGTTTTGTGTCCTCCCGCATTTATAATCCAAAACTGGAACTTTGCCCAAACTGGGGTCTTTGGACTCCTGAGCAACACCAGGTAAACTGACACGTAATCTTTGCTTTCTTTGTCAATGCCTTTGGGGTGAACTCTCAAACACCATTTCAGGTTGTCATTGGCTCCTGATGAGAAAGCCCCACTGAAAATGGCATCCTGCATTCCCTCCAGGCAAAAGGAGAAGTTGCTGATGGTCCACCTGTAGGAAATCTTCTGCACAGCAATATGTGTGGAGCCCCGGGTCTTGCCTGCCTGGTCCCCTGACATTTCTCCTGGAGGCAATTTGAGGCTCAATTTCTATCCAAAACAAAGAATCAAGATATGGTTTATCTTCTTCCTGTAGGACATAAGAACAAATACTTTTCAGAATTTTAGTGTCTCACCTCCACTCTGTTCCCCCCTTGCTGAGACTGGAAAGTTGGGTGTCTCTGTAATCATCTACCCAGATTTCAATATCAATTTAAGACAAGATCGTCCAGGCCCTAGTGACTCTTACATCACTCCATTTCTTTCTCTGTATTGAATTAGATCAGTTGGTAACTAGTTTCGCCTACTATACACAACTTTCGTAGTGTTTGAAACATTTTACACATTCTTTTCAAAAATTTAAGTATATTTTAAATTTTTTCACTTGATATCCCAATTGTAGACCTCTCTCTCATTCCCTCAGGCCCCACCCTAACAGCCTTGCCCCTCGATTTCCCTACCCAAGTCCTCAGAGAGGGGAAGCCCTTCTCCCCTACCAACTGACCCCAGCCTATCAGGTCTCCTCAGCTCTGCCTACATCCTCTTCCTCCACGGCATGGTAAAGCACCCAGCCACGGGAAAGTCATCTAAGTGCAGCCAACAGAGTCCATGGCAGGAATAGCCCCAGATCTACTTATTATGGGCCCCATATTGAAATGGAGATGCCAATAGGCTACCTCTGAGTGGGGTGCCTAGGCTTTACTCCACGCATGGTCTCTCTTTGATGCACTGGAATCTGCAGGACCCATGGGTCCAGATTTCTTGACTCTGTTAGTCTTTTATAGAGATCCTGTCCCAGAAGGGTCCTTCTATCCTCAACTCCTCCATAGCACTCCCTGCACTCTGCCCTAAGGTGGGCTGTGAGACTGAGCTTCTGCTTTGATATCCTGATGGGTAGAGCGAGGGAATCAACGCTCTGCACAATAGCCACAAAAACCATAAAGAATCTTGATGTAACTGTAACAAAGGAAATAAATGTCTTGTATGAAAAAAAAACATCAATTCTCTACAGAAAGAGACTGAAGAAGATATGAGAAGAGGGAAAGATCTTCCTTGCTTGAGGATAGGTAGGATTAACAAAGACACAATGGCCATCTCACCACAGCAACCCACAGATTCAATGCAGTTCCCATTAAATGCAAAAACAATTCTTTACAGCCCCTGAAAAAACAGCTCTCAACTGATACTCTACCATACACAAGGACACTTATTCAACCATGTTCATATCACCTTTGTTCACAATAGTCAGAAACTGGAAATGATGTAGATGTCTCTCAACTGAAGGACTGATAAAGAAAATATTGTACATTTACACAATGGAATATTACTCAGCTATTAAAAACAATCACATCTCCGGGCATGGTGGCGCACACCTTTAATCCCAGCACTCTGGGAGTCAGAGGCAGGCTGATCTCTGTGAGTTTAAGCCAGCATGGCCTACAAATTGAGTCCAAAACAGCCAAGGCTACACAGAGAAACCCTGTCTCAACAACAAACAAACAAACAGCCCAATGACATCATAAAAGTTGCAGCCAAATGGATGGAACTAGAAAATATCGTCCTGAGTGAGGTAACTCAGACCCAAAAAGACACATATAGTAAGTAGTATGTACTCAATAAGTGGGCATTAGCCATAAAGCGCAGGATAACCATGCCACAATCCCCAGATCTTAAGAAACTAAGTAACAACCCAGGCATGTGGCCCATGCCTTTAATCCCAGCACTCAGGAAGGCAAAGGCAGGTGGATCTCAGTGAATCCAAGGCCAGTCTGGTGTACATAGCAAGTCCAGGACATGTGGTGTCTGTCTTTCTGTGTCTGTCTAGCTCCAGCTCTCTCTTTTTCTCTGTCTGTCCCTTTCTGCTTCTGCCTGTCTGTCTTTGTTTATGATGTCACTCTGTGTGTCTCTCTCAGTCTCCTCTTGCCATGCCTGTCTCTCTGAAACTCTCCTGTCAGTCTGTCTGTCTGTTTCTCTGTCATTCTCTCTATCTGTGTGTGTATGTGTGTTAATCTAAATGTCTTTCTATGTGTTTCTATCAGTTTTGTTTTCCTTTAATGACCAGTGGCATAACTGTCTTCTGAGAGGCTTCATCCAGCAGCTGATGGAAACAGATGTAGAGACCCACAGCCAAGCAATAGGTGGATCTCAGGGAGTTTTGTGGAAGAGTGGGGAGAAGTGAGGGAGCCAGAGGGGTCAAGGACATCAAAAGATTATCTACAGAGTAAACTAACCTGGGCCCATGGGGGCTCACAGACACTGAACCACCAACCAAAGACCATGAATCGGCTGGACCTAGGCCCCCTAACACATATGTAGCAGATATGCAGCTTTTTCTTCTTGTGGGTCTCCTACCAATTAGAGCAGAGACTGTCTCTAACTCTGTTTCCTGCCCTTTAAGTCTTTCACATAACCAGGCTGCGTTGTCTGGCCTCAGCCAGGTAGGATGTGTGTAGTCCTGAGGCAGTGGAAACTTCTTGGAACCTATGAGGATGACTTGAGCCAGGCATCCTATTTTTGGAGAACAAGGAGCCTGAAGTGTCCATCTTCTCTAAGAATGCAAGGTTCCAGTGGTAGGAAGCCAGCCCAGCCATAAAAATTTTGACCTACAACCTGTCTTGTCTACAAGACATGATGAACAAATGGTGTCTCAGAGCTCCTGGGTGTAGGCAACTACTGATCTAACTTGAGGTCCATGCCAGGAGAGGGAGCTCATGCCTGACCCTGTCTGGAGGGCCAAGTAAAAGCTGGATAGCCCAGAGACCTCGAGTGAAAGCAAACAGGACTGGAAAAAAGTTAATTGAATGACTCCTATTCTGCTGTACCTATAAATCAATCCCTAGCTCAATAATCATCAGAGGCTTCTGTAGTGGACGTAAACATGTCTTTGTTTTCACCCAAGTGTGAGATGGGGGACAGACTTATGTGAGAACTGGTGATGTTTATCCACTAGAAGACAAACCACCTCAGGGGTGGGAGGCCGGGAGGGCACTTGGTTTTTGCCAGCTGAAACACTTCCTAGTACAGACTCTGAGAGGATATATATATATATATGAGCCGAAAACAAGAGGTGGGGACTTTTTGGGTCTTGGTATTGTTTGGCTGTTCTTCACTCCACTTTGAGACGCTCTTAGAGAGAACAGCTCCAGGAAAGGCCTCAAGGCTCCAGGCTCCGGCTGCTGGTCCAGGTTCCAGCAGCAACTTTGGTGGAATTGCTGGTCTGCTGAAATCCTGCTGAGTGTGCCTGGGGAATCGCTCCCAGGGACTGAATTCAAAAGGATCTACTTCTCCTGTTCCCACAAATCTCCTTTCTCTCCTATCTAGAGTAGGTGGGTAGGAAGGGAGGTGTAACCATTTAAAGAACCCCAAATAAAGTAGGTTTGGAAAAGGCAACGCCTACGGGCTTCCTCTGGTATCTAGTGAGAGCAGATGCAGAGACCAACAGGGAATATTAGGTGAATCTCAAAAAAACAGCCAAAGGGTGGGGGAGAATGTTGGAGGAAGAGGGTTTGAGGACACCAGGAGAAAACAGCCCACAGAAGCAAATAAGCAGGGCCCACAGGACCTCACAGAGATGGACTGAGCAATCACAGGGCCTGTGTGGGTCTGAGCTATGACCTCTGCATATATGTTTTGATGCTTTTGTTTTTGTTATTTGAGGATTTCTCTGTGTAGCCCTGCTGTCCTGGACTTACTTTGTAGACCAGGCTGGCCTCAAACTCCTAGAAATCTACCTGCCTCTGCCTCCCTGAGAGCTGGGATACCATGCATACACTACCACTCCTGGCTATGTTTTGATTTTTTTGGTTTTTAGCTTGGGGTTTTTGTGGTAATCCTAACAATAAAAGTGAAGATGCCTTTAACTTATTTGCCCGATCTTGGGATTATTTTCCTCCTACTGGGTTGCCTTATGCAGCCTTGATTTGAGGGTTTGATTCTAGAGTGCCCCACCCCTTTTTATTCTTTGAGACAGCATTTTTCTATGTACCCCTGGGCAGCCTTGATTTGAGTGTTTGATTCTAGCGTGCCCCACCCCTTTTTATTCTTTGAGACAGCATTTTTCTATGTACCCCTGGCTGTCCTGGAAGTTGCTCTGTAAACCAGCCCACCCTCAAACTCACAGAGCTATGACTTTCTCTTCCTCCTGAGCACTAGAATCGAATGTGCTCCCACAGCCCAGTGCTATGTTCTCTTGGTGTCCTTGGAAGACCTTTTGTTTCCTGAAGTAAAACAGATGAGAGGGACAGAGGTGGGAAGACTGTGGTGAGGCTGCATTGCATGCATGAAGAATAAATAAAGACAACAAGAAAAAAATAATTATGTCACCTCACCTACCCCCCCCCAAAAAAAAAACATTGAGAGAGAGAGAGAAGATCCATATAGTTTTAGCATAGAATTTCATCAAAACTTCCAAAGAATGGTTAATATCAACACTCCTCTAATTGTTCCAGTAAACAGAAACAAAAGGGACACTGCCCAATTTATTTTATGTGGTCCTTGTTACACAGATACCCAAACCACATAAAGATCCAGGGAAGAAAGAAAACTATAGACCATTTTCTCTTATGAATACAGATGCAAAAACACTGAATAAAATACTTGCAAAGTGAGTCCAGGAACACATCAGAAGCTTACCCAGCACGTTCACGTAGGCTTCATCCCAACGACACAGGGGAGGGTCAATATACAGGAATCAATACACTGAATCTTTCATATACACAAACTGAAAGACAAAAGGCACACAGTCACCTCATTAAATGAAGAAATGGCCCTGGACTAAACCCAGCACCCTTCATGCTAACAGTCCTGGAGAGATCAGAGACACAAGAGGTGTAACTGAACATAACAAAGGCAGTTTAGAGCAAGCCCACAGCCAACAGCAAGCTACATGGAGAGAGACTCAAAGCAATTCCACTAAAATCAGGAGCACGTCAAGGTTGTCCACTCTCTCCATACCTATTAAATAATGACCCAATTTCAAGTTCTTTTCTTCCCATTTGGTTTGTCCTGACAGGGTTTCTCTGTGTAGCCTTGGCTGTCCTGGACTGGCTGTGGAGACCGAGCTGGCCTTGAACTCATAAAGATCTACCTGCCTAGCCCTCCCCCAAATCCTGGGATTAAAGGCGTGCACCACCACGCCCAGCTCCAATTTCAAGTTTTTCACAGAACCATTGTAATAAAAACCTCTGGGGGCTGGAGAGATGGCTCAGAGGTTAAGAGCACTGACTGCTTTTGCAGAGGACCCAGGTTCAATTCCCAGCACCCACATGGCAGCTCACAACTGTCTATAACTGAAAGAGCTGATACCCAGAGATATACATGCAGACAAAACACTAATGCACATATACAGGAACAAATAAATTATTTTTTAAAAACCCCATAGTATTGACATAAACATTGACACACTGATCAATGGAACCCAATTAAAGACCCAAACATAACTCCACACACCTATGGACACCTGATTATTAATAAAGAATTCAGAAATACACACTGAAAAGAAATAGAGTTGTGATGGCTACTTTTGGCTCCCAACTTGACTACATCTGAAATTAACTAAAACTCAAAAGCTGAGGACACACTGGTATGAAATATTTTGGTTAAGTTCAAGTAAGTAGATCTACTTTGAATACCAATTTGGAGGTAAGAAGACACATTTAATCCAGATATTGAGGCAAGAAGAGACACATTTAATCCAGGTGTTGGGTCTGAGAGGCACACCTTTAATAGGGTCACACCTTCTGCTGGGAGTATATATTGGGTCGTGAAGAAGGAAGCTTCGACTCTTTGCCTGCCTGCTCTGACCTTGACAGCAAGTTCACACATTCAGTGCCATTAGAACCTCCTTCTTCAAGATGCCAGCGTACACTGAAGACCACTTGAGACATCCAGCCTCGTGGAGTGAGTAACTACTGGCTTCAAGGACTGTCTGTACACAGTTAGCCTTTGTTGCATTGCTTTGCCTGCAGCCTGTAAATCATTCTAATAAACCACATGTATGCATGTATTTGTGTGTGTATGTATGTGTGTGTGTGTGTACGTGTGTGTGTGTGTGTGTGTGTGTGTGTGTGTGTGTGTGTGTGTATGGAGAGAGAGAGAGAGAGAGAGAGAGAGAGAGAGAGAGAGAGAGAGAGAGAGAGAGAGAGAGAGAGAGAGACAGGAGAGGCTGACTGACTCCTTCTGTAAGTATGTTACCCTACAGAACCATGATCAA
The DNA here is from genome assembly GCF_903995435.1 of Acomys russatus. NCBI lineage: Eukaryota > Metazoa > Chordata > Mammalia > Rodentia > Muridae > Acomys > Acomys russatus. The sequence goes on from NC_067151.1 coordinate 65,038,084, forward strand.
TGGAGCACATTTTGCAGTAGTAATGTATAAAATGTTGCAAACACTTCAAAGCATGTGGATATTAGCCAAAACATGTTACTAACTGACCAAAAGATTCAATATGGAAAATAGAAATGTTGTGACGTAAGAGTAGTTTGGGGCCTGAACTGTCTTCCCTGAAACTAATACTGAGGTCTGGATAGAAAATTTCAGAGGCCCAAGTTTCTGGTCTCAAAGAAGAGGAAACAGAGCAGGGAACAGAAGCTAAAAAACACTCTAAAAAGCATGTGTCATTGTATCCTACAGGTTGAAGGGGAAGCAAATCTTGATTCTTTGGTTTTGAATCTACCTTAACCTTCAAACTCCCTCCATTGGCAGAAATGTCAGGGAAGCTGGCGGCCGAGAGCTGGGGCGCCACACGGATCAGTGTCCAGAATTTCTCCTACACGTGGACCATCAGCAACTTCTCTTTTTGCCTGGGGGGAATGTGGGGAGCCATGGAAAGCCCACCTTTCTCATCAGGAGCCAGGGACAGCCCGAAATGGGTTTGAGACTCTACCTGATGGGATTGATGAAAGAAGCCGAGATTACCTGTCAGTTTACCTGCAATCGCGCTGTCCTAAGAGCCCAGTTTGGGCAACTTCCGAATGTATATCATAAATGCTAGAGGAGACAGATCCCAAGATGTAAGGAGCACAGGTATCTTTAAGTTCCTGCCAGGCCAACACAGGGGATTCAAAAAGTTCATTCTTCGAGATTTCCTCTTGTCCCAGACGCATTGGCTACTGCCGGACGACAGGCTCACTCTCTTCTGCAAGGTGAGCGTGCTCGGAGACTCCTACACCATCTCCGGACAGAACACCGCATCTTCAATAAAGGTTCCAAGGTGCACATTGACTGCTGACCTGGGGGAGCTGTGGGAGACTTCCCGCTTCACAGACTGCAGCCTGTGCGTAGGTGGTCGCGAATTCCGGGCTCACAAGGCCATCTTAGCAGCTCGCTCTCCGGTTTTCAGAGCCATGTTTGACCATGAGATGGAGGAGAGCCTTAGCAACCATGTTGAAATCAATGACCTGGATCCTCAAGTCTTCCAGGAGATGATGGGATTCATTTACACGGGGAAGGCGCCAAACCTACACAGCTTGGCCCCTGGTGTCCTGGCAGCTGCTGACAAGTATGGCCTGGAGCGCTTGAAGGCCATGTGTGAGGACGCCCTCTGCAGGGACCTCTCAGTGGAGAATGCTGCTCACACTCTCTTCCTGGCTGACCTCCACAGTGCACAACAGCTGAAAATGGAGGCCCTGGGTTTCATTACATTTCATGCTTCCGAGGTCTCTGAGACCTCAGGGTGGAAGAAAATGGTGGGTTCCCATCCTCACTTGCTGGCTGAAGCATTCCAGACCCTGGCTTCCTTTCAGTCTTTTCCCTGAGGCCCCTCTCAAAGCCTGGAGAGATCCCAGCACCTGTTTAGTTGTCACCTACACCTGTCTTCTAGCAGCAACAGCCGGTGTTGTCAGCAACTTACAATGAATCTGGGGAAAGACCGCCTGGTGGCTCCACATTTCAAACATCTGGAAGAAGCTGGAATGATCTCCAAGTGGACAGCCCTGGACTCTGGTGACTCTGGTGTGCTCTACCTAACATCTGCCTTCTTGTTGGAATTGTTTCTTTTTTTCTCCTGACTTGAAGCCTGAGAGTCAACTTAGGTACTTGCAGGAAACACAGCACAGAGAGATTGTTTTAAGGAGGTTTCAAGGAACCTATTTAATTAGACTGAGCAGAAGACGTGACCCAGGGGTCAGGTCCAAGGAGAAAACAAACATTAACATTTCCTCTTAAAGGTAGGAAAAGACAAAGACTTGTTTCCCACCATAACTCAGTGTGTGGGGACTGGAGAGATAACTCAGTTGGCAAAAGCAATGGTGCTCTTACAGAGGACACCTGGACTGTTCCCAGCACACACAGGAGTTTTCATCCATCTGTGACTGACATCCAGGGGAACTGAGACACTTCCTGGAGTGCATGGGCACAAACATCTCTGCAGACAAAGCCTTGCAAATGAAGTAGAAAGTGAATAAAAGTGTTTTAATCAGTTGTAGAGTTACCTTTATTTTTAGTAGTTAATTAACATACTTTATACACTAGACTGGAACTTCCTCCTCTCCTCCCTGTGCCTTTCCCTCATCTCCCCCTCCTTCCTGTCCCATTCTCCTTGCCCCCATGCCTTTCTCTCCCCTCACTTCCCCTCCTCTTATGTCCCCCTCCCTTTCTTTTCAGGGAAGAGGAGACCTCCCATGGTATCAACCCACCTTGGCATGTCAAGTACACCTGGTGGCATCTTCTATTGACACTACACAAGGTGGTCGGTGGTCCCCTTAGGGAAAAGGGACCCAAAATCAGGCAACAGTCAGGCCCAGTCCCCACTCCTCCTGTTAGAGGGCCCACATGAGGACCAAGCTGTACCTGTTACACTGTGTGCGGATCTAGGTCTATTCCATGGATGTTCTCTGGTGATGGTTCAGTCCCTGTGATCCCCCATGGTCCCTGGTCTGTTTTGTAGGTTTTCCTACACACACCTTTAATCCCAGCACTTGGGAGGCAGAAGCAATGTGGAGCGCTGTGAGTTCAAGGCCAGCCTTGTCTACAAAGTGATTCCAGATCAGCCAAGTCTACACAGAGAAACCCTGTCTCCAAAAACAAAAATAAAACTGGAAAAATGAACAAATTCCTTAAAGAAAGCCAAGAAATACAAACAGTTAAAGAAAAAAGGAGAAACTACATAAGGCTTGAAAAAATAAATAGAAACAATAAAGAGAAGAAATGGTGAGAATTCTGGAAGTCAAAAGTCTAGGTAAGTAAAGGGAATCCACAGATACAAGTATCACCAACAGAATGCAGGAGAAGCAGAGAGAGCCTCAGGCACTGAACATTTGATAGAAGAAATATATATTTGCATTGAAAACATTAAAAACTAAAAGGTTCGATGCAGGAAATATCCAGAAAATCAGGAATACAATGATGAGACCAAACCTAAGAATAACAACAGTAGAAAAAGCTGAAGTGTCTAAACTCAAAGTGTTAGGGTTTGGGTTGTCTACTGAAGAAAGGCTCCAAGCAGTATACAAAAACAAAGAGGGGTTTTTTTATTCTTTAAAAAATTACTTTATTAATTTATTCATATTACATCTCAATTGTTATCCCATCCCTTGTATCCTCTGATTCCTCCCTCCCTCCCGCTTTCCCTCTACTCCCCTCCCCTATGTCTGTGACTGAGAGGGGACCTCCTCCCCCTGTATATGCTCATAGGGTATCAAGTCTCTTCTTGGTAGCCTGCTATCCTTCCTCTGAGTGCCACCAGGCCTCCCCATCCAGGGGACGTGGTCCAATACAGGGCACCAGAGTTCAAGTCAAAGAGTGCTTTTAATCTAGCTCTGGAGGGGGACCCTCCCCCTGAAATGAGCACACGGGTTAAATTTATTTACAGTTGGAGGGACCTGTGAGGACAGAATTGAGTCAGAGTGTACGAGGGGATTCAGGACTGGCTGTTTGTTTGGTTACTGGGGATTTTGAGTCAATGAAATTGTGGTTCTCACTCAGGAGCTGGCTTTTAATTTGATTGCATGGGGACAGCTGTGTTCTTTCCCGAGGTCATGAAGTAATAAAAACATGGTATCTGGTCATTTTGTTCTATCCTGCTGATTAACTGCCCATGAGCTGTCCATAACTTGTGGATTTTGTCAGGAATTTTTAGAAACTTGGCCTAGTTAGGCAGACTGAAAACCAGAAGCCCAGTCAAGCAACTGGAGGTCTTTGGGGGGCGTTGGGTCCGTGGGGCCCCTGGGGTCAGGTCCCTTCAAAACGCCAGAGAATATTATCTTTAAGGCCCTCAAAGCCAGTGGGTGGCCAGGACCCACGCCTGAGGACCTCCAACTTCCATTTTCCACCCAAAGAACACTCAAACTCCCCTAAAGGCCAGACCCTGTGCCTACCCTACAGAGTGAAAAGTCCAAGCTCTGGACTTGAAATCCCAGCAGTCCCCCACCTGGAAAGCTCCCCTCTCTCAGGACATCCTATACAAACCCTGTCCCTTCTCAGGCCTCTGATGGGGCTTGCCTGAGTAGAGGCAGCCATCCTCCTGGCGTCCTCCGTCCCAAAAAACCTCTTGGTGAGATTTGTTGTGCTGTGTGGCTTTGTGGGATTTCTTGGTTCCCAGCTGCTAGTGTACACTTCCACCTGAGGTGTGACACTTCGGTCCTATGACTCAGGCAGGCCCTCCAGGTTCCTGTGCTCCTCCTTGGGGTCTGAGCTGCCCTGGGACCCTATCCCTCACCTCCAGTCTACCAGCGACAGAATCCCCTTCTGGCTCACCAATTGCTTATCACCCCTTCTTCACCTGGGGCAGCCAGATAAGTCTCTTCCTTGGTGGGTGTAAATGTTTCTCTGAATCCCAGGAAGTGACTGTTGAGCCTCAGACACCCCTCTTTGAGGCAGAGGTACATGCACCAATGCTCTTTACGTTCATGGCCAGCCTTCTTCACCTGACCTCATCCCCTCAGCTTTGGAGATGCAATTCTGCAGTCTCCATGGGCACAATTGGGTTTATTGCACCTCCTCCCCTCCTGCCCTCCCTCCAGAGCTGCCTGTACTGTCACAGCTTTTCTAGGTCCTCCTGGTTTTTTTGTTTTGTTTTGTTTTGGTTGTTTCTTTTTTGTTTTTTGAGACACGGTTTTTCTGTGTGGCCTTGGCTGTCCTGGACTCACTTTGTAGACCAGGCTGGCCTCGAACTCACAGAGATCCACCTTGCTTCTGCCTCCCGAGTGCTGGGATTAAAGGTGTGTGCCAAACCAGGCATGGTGGTGCACGCCTTTAATCCCAGCACTAGGCATGCAGAGGCAGGCAGTTTGCTGTGAGTTCGAGGCCAGCCTGTTCTACAAAGGGAGTCCAGGACAGCCAGGGATACACAGAGAAACCCTGTCTCAAAAACAAACAAAAACAAAACAAAATGCATGCACCACCATGCCTGGCTCCAATACCTTCTGTAACAGGATTAAGTAAAGTTAACCCCAGGTCAAGAGGTGGAGCAACAAACCAGCTCACAGGGATTAAACAGAAAGGAGGGGCACTGAGGTAAAGAGTATTCAAAACAGCCTGCTGAAGAAGAGCTTTGGGGGATTTTGGCTTTTAGCTTTTGGCTTTTTCCTCTGGGACATGAGCTGAGTAGGAAGGTCAGCTGGGTGCTTTCTCTGCCTCCCTGAGCTAGCAGGCTTTCACCCTAGCCTCTGGCTCCTGAGTCTTCATTGGTAAATCAAACAGTTGGGTCTTGTTTCAAGAACACTGATGGGCCTTAAATTTATTCACTTTTGCGATTGAACTTGGCCTGAATTCCCATTAGATAATCAGTTCAAAATGGTATCTTAGGTTCTAATATTATTTGGGACCATTCCCAATACTTTAAGCAGTCAGAGAAATGAAAAAAAAAAAAAAGAGTGCCTGTTTCCTATTTCTCTTTTTCCACTCCAAGCGCTGATTGTTTTTGTGTGGTCTCACACACACACACACCCACACAAACACACACACTGTGTAAATGTCTTGCTTTTGAACAATTGCAGCATGAGCAAATGGAAGCAGAGGAGCGGACTCCTGCAGTGTGCACACATCCCATACACACTTTCCCAGGGCTGGTGCATTTCTACCTCCCTGCTGCAGTACCCTCCAATTATGACTAAGGCTTACTTTTTTTTTTTTTTACCTCTAAGCTCAGTAGGCTCTGGGGAATGAAGACAAGTTAGATGGCTCCCTTGTGAAATCTTCTGTCTATTTTCCAGCGGGTAGGAAAAGGAAGGGAAGTTGAACCGGCACCATTTGTAAAATATTCTGTCTTATTTTCCAGTGTGTATTTCGAGCCTATTTATGAGTAAAACTGCATAGACCTATGGAGAGACCATGACTCTGCATTGGAAAAAGACAGGGAAGAAGACAGCACATTCAGAGGTCTCTGGCTCTGCTTGTGAGACACCATATGTGAGCTCTTCCACCTGCCCTCCTGTTGTGACACTCAGACCCCTGACAGATAAGTAAAACACTCCTTCCATTTTCATGCCCATGCAGGGATAATTGTAACACAATCACAAGAGGAAATGTAACTGTGTAGAAATTCACACCATCTCTTCACTTATGGACCTTTAGCTACAGGAAGAAGATACACATGGGATGGCCCTTCTTGCTAAACCTTGAGTCCATCTGGAATTAACTCAAGCCCCAGAATGGAGGGCCTGCCTGTGAGAAAGATTTTTCTTCAGTTCTGGTAGGCAGATCCATTTGCAATCCTGATTTGGAGGTCCAAAGACACAAAGTTGACTCTAGATCTCAAAACAGAGAGCCACACCCTTTTAATCCAGGTCTTGAGCCTCTAGATCTCAAAACAGAGAGCCACACCCTTTTAATCCAGGTCTTGATCCTGGCAACCACACCTTTAATTGGGCCACACCTTCCCTGCAAGACTATATAAGGGCATGGAAGAAGGAAGCTTGGGATTTTTGCCTCTTGGCCCCTCTTGGCTAGCAAGTGCAGTCCATCACTGGCATTACAGCCTGCTTCTGCAGAATTGCGGTATATACTAAAGACCAGCAGAGACACTGCCTCCTGGACTGAACAGCTTTCGGGCCTCTTGGAATCTCTGTGCCCAGCCAGCGGTCAGTGGATTAGCCTGACTGCAGCCTGTAAGTCATTCTCCTTAATCCCCTTGATCTAGCTTCCTTCTTCTGTAAGTTCTGTTTCTCTGAAAATTCCATGATGTCATTGTTTTTGATAGCTGATATAGAATTCCATGGTGTAGATGGACCACAGTTTCTCTATCTGTTCTTTGGTTGAGGGACATCTGGATTGTCCAATTTCTGGCCATTACCAATAACATTGTAGAACAAATGTCCTTGTTGTATGGTGGAGCATCTTTGGTGTATATGCCCAGGAGTGGTATACTTGGGTATTGAGGGAGTGCTGTTCCCAAGTTTCAGAGAAAGTGCCAGAATGACTTCCAAAATGCTTGTACCAGTTTGCACTCTCACTAGCAATGAAGGAGAGTTCCCTTTCTCTACATCCTTACCAGCATGTGCTCTGTCTTGAGTTTTTGGTCTTAGCCATTCTGAGAGGTGTAAGATGGAATCCCTGAGTGGTATTGACTGTATTTCCCTGATGGCTATGGATGTTGAGCCTTTCATTGAGTGCTTCTTAGAAATTTTATATTTTTCCCTTGAGAGGTTTCTGTTCAGCTCTGTACACAAGATTTCGATGGGATTATTTGCTTTATTGGTGTTTAATTTTTTGAGTTCCCCATATGGACTGCATATTAGCCCTCTGTTGGATGTAGAGTTGGTGAAGATCTTTTCCCAGACAGTAGGCTGTAGTTTTGTGTTTTGGCAGTGGCCTCTGTCTCATAGGAACTTTTCAATTTAATGATATCTCACTTATTAATTGTTGATCTTAGAGTCTGAGCTGTTGGTGTCTCTTCAGGAAATTGTCTCCTGTGCCAAAGAGTTCAAGGGTCTTCCATACTATCTCTTCTACTAAGTTTAGTGTTCCTCGGTTTAAGTTGATGTCTTTGGTCCTCTTGGACTTGAGTTTTGTGCATTGTAATAAACATGGATCTAGGATGTTTTCATTGAAAATCCCAGATCACTCTATTTTACCAATAAAGACACAGGAGACAGATGCTGTGGTGAAAAACCTGCTAGCTCAGAGAGAGAGAAAGCACCCAGCTGACCATCCTGCTCAGCTCACCTCCTGATCAAAAAGGTCCAAATATCTCTCTAGCTCAGCTGACTGCCCAGGAAGAAAATACCTAAAAACCCAAGTCCAGAATGTTGCAAAGGCCAAGTACCAAAGGCCAAGGAGCTGAAGAGCTAGAGTGCTAAGTGCCAAGGATCTCAGCTAAAATTCCAAGATCCTGTTATCCTGAAAGCTATCTTAATTGTTCCTCTACTCAAAGCCCTGCCTACCTTTAATCCCTGTCAGCTGGCTTCTTGCTCCACCCATTGACCTAGGGTTAACTTTATTAAATCCTGTGGACACATAGCACTTGGATTAAAGGTGTGTGTTAGGAATCATGCATGCCAAACAAAACACGGGTTTTTATAGTTCACAATCTCAGGGGTCAAAACGGGATAAAAGGCAGTATAAACAGTTCACAATCTCAAAGACCAAACTGGGATCTAAGACAGGTTTTTCTAGTTCACCATCTCAGGGATCACATTGAATCCAATATCATGGAACAGATCTGTTTGCATTTTGTGACATGTAGACATGCACTACACCAGCACCATACATTGAAGGTGCTTTCTTTTTTCTATTGTAGGGTTTGCCTTCTTCCTCAAAAAATTACATGTGTGAGTGTATTTCTGGATCTTTGATTGGATTCCATTGATCCGCCTGTCTGTGTTTATGCCAGTACCATGCACTTTTTATCACTGTGGCTCTATAGTACATCTTGAGATCAGGGACAGCCATCCCTCCAGAAGACGATTTCATGGTCAGGATTGTCTTAGCTATTCTGGGTTTTTGTTTTCCAAAATGAAGTTGAGAGCTGATTTTTCAAGGTCTGTAAAGAATTGTGTTGGCATTTAATGGGAACGGCATTAAATCTGTGGGTTGCTGTGGTGAGATGGCCATTCTTTCTTTGTTAATCCTACCTATCCTCAAGCATGGGAGATCTTTCCATCTTTTCATATCTTCTTCAATCTCTTTCTTCACCGATTTGATTTTTTTTTTTATCTCAGACAAGACATTTATTTCCTTTGTTACAGTTACATCGAGATTCTTTATGGTTTTTGTAGCTATTGTGCAGAGCGTTGATTCCCTGGCTCTACCCATCAGGAGATCAAAGCAGAAGCTCTCAGCCCAACTTAGGACAGAGTGCAGGGAGTATGTGGAGGAGTTGGGCATAGAAAGACCCAGATGAGAGAGGATCTCTATAAAAGACTAACAGAGCCTAGAAATCTGGGCCCATAGTCCCTGCAAATTTCTGTGCACCAAAGAAGGACCATTCCTGGAGAAAGCCTAGGCACCCCACTCAGAGGTGTAGCCTATTGGCATCTGTCTCCATATGGGCCCCATAATAAGTAGAGCTGGGGTTGTTCCTGCCATGGACTCTGTTGGTGCACTTAGATGACTTTACCGTGGCAGCGTGCTTTACCATGCCGTGGAGGAAGAGGATGTAGGTAGACCTGAGGAGACCTGATAGGCTAGGGTCAGTTGGTAGGGGAGAAGGGCTTCCCCTCACTGAGGACTTGGGTAGGGAAATCGAAGGGCAAGGGTGTTAGGGTGGGGCCTGAGGGAATGAGGGAGGGTGCTACAATTGGGTTACCAAGTGAAAAAATTTTAAATATACATAAATTTCTTAAAGGAATGTATAAATATTTCCCAAACACTTATAAAAACTTGTGAATTATAGGCAAAATTGGTTACCACCTGTCTAATTCAATACAGAGAAAGAAATGGAGTGATGTAAGAGTCTATAGGGGCCTGGACTATCTTCTCTGAAATTAATATTGAAATCTGGGCAGAAAATTATAGAGAAACCCAACTTACCAGTCTCAGCAAGTGGGGAACAGAGTGGAGGTGAGACACTAAAATTCTGAAAAGTATTTGTTCTTATGTCCAACAGGAAGAAGAGAAACCATATCTGATTCTTCGTTTTGGATAGAAATTGAGCCTGAAACTGCCTCCAGCAGAAATGTCGGGGGACCAGGCAGTCACGACCCGGGGCTCCACACATATTGCTGTGCAGAAGATTTCCTACAGGTGGACCATCAGCAACTTCTCCTTTTGCCTGGAGGGAATGCAGGATGCCATTCTCAGTGGGACTTTCTCATCAGGAGCCAATGACAACCTGAAATGGTGTTTGAGAGTTCACCCCAAAGGCATTGACAAAGAAAGCAAAGATTACGTGTCAGTTTACCTGGTGTTGCTCAGGAGTCCAAAGACCCCAGTTTGGGCAAAGTTCCAGTTTTGGGTTATAAATGTGGAGGACACAAAACTCTGGGACTGAGGAGCCACGAGTCTTTAAGTTTCTTCCTGGTAAGGACTGGGGATTCAAAATGTTCATCCTTCAAGATTTCCTCTTGTCCCAGGCAGAAGACCTTCTCCCTGAGAACGACCTCACTCTGCTCTGCAAGGTGACCATGGTCCAAGACACCTATAACATTTCTGAAGAGAATTTGACACCTGCGATAAAGGTTCCAAGGTGCACGTTTGCAGATGACCTAGGGGAGCTGTGGGAGACTTCCCGCTTCACAGACTGCAGCCTGTTGGTAGGTGGTCACAATTCCGAGCTCACAAGGCCATCTTAGCGACTCGCTCTCCGGTTTTCAGAGCCATGTTTGAACACGACATGAAGGAGAAACAAAAAGACCGAATTGAGATCCAGGACATGGAGCCTCAAGTCTTCAAGGAGATGATGGGATTCATTTACACGGGGAAGGCGCCAAACCTCCACAGCTTGGCCCCTGGTGTGCTGGCAGCTGCTGACAGGTATGGCCTGGAGCAGTTGAAGGTCATGTGTGAGGACGCCCTCTGCAGACACCTCTCAGTGGAGAATGCTGCTCACACTCTCTTCCTGGCTGACCTCCACAGTGCACAGCAGCTGAAAATGGAGGCCCTGGGTTTCATTACAGTTCATGCTTCTGAGGTCTCTGAGACCTCAGGGTGGAAGGAAATGGGGGAAGCCCATCCCCACTTGCTGGCTGAAGCATTCCAGTCTCTGGCCTCTGCACAGGGTCCTTGGCTGGAGCCCCCTCTCAAACGCCTGAAGAGATTCTAGCACCTGGTTAGTTGTGACTAATCCTGTCTTCCACAAGGACAGATCATGCTGTTACCAGTGACCTCCAGGCACACCAAGGCATTGCTGCTGCATTTACAGTGGATCTGGGCAAAGACAGCCTGGTGGCTCAGGATTTCAAACATCTGGAATAAGTTGAAATGGTTACCATGTGGGAAGCCCTGGGTTCTGGTGTGCTCTACCTAACATCTGCCTTCTTGCTGGAATTGTTTCATTTTGTCCCCTGACTTGAAGACTGAGTCAACTTACGTGCTTGCAGGAAACATAGCACTGAAACATGGTTTTTAGGAGGTGTTGTGGAACCTGTTTTGATTAGACTGAGCAGAACACATGACCAAGGGGTCAGGACCAAGGAGAAAACAAACATTAACATTTACTCTTAAAGGTAGAAAAAGACAAAGACTTGTTTTCCCCCATAACTCCGTTTCTGGGAACTGGAGAGATAACTCAGTTGGCAAAAGCAATGGTGTTCTTGCAGAGGACACCTGGACTGATCCCAGCCCACACAGGAGGTTTCATCCATCTGTGACTGACATCCAGGGGATCTGAGACACTTCCTGGAGTGCATGGGCACATACATCTCTGTAGACAGAGCCTTGCAAATGAAATATGAACTGAATAAAAATGATGAAATCTCTTGTGGTTTCCTGATGTGTTTATGTTCAAAGAAGTCAAGTTTAATCCATCCAGCTCTGCTCTGTTGTGAATGATTGTAGAGTCCTATCTGCCCTAAGTATTAGAAATACTTTGTCCTGGGACATGCCCCTTGGGCTAGTATGCAGATATAAATGAGTATATACCATTTGATTCTTTCTGTTTCTGGGTTAACTCACTCATTATGATCATTTCTAATTCAATCCATTTGTCCACAAATTTCTGGAAATCCTTGTTTTTAATAGCTGAGTAGTATTCCATAGTGTAAATGTACCACAGTTTTTTTTATCCATTCTTCTACTGAGGGACACTTGTATGTTTCCATGATCTGGCTATTATGAATAAGGCTGCTATGAACGTGGTTGAACAAATTTTTTTGTTGTGTGCTGGAGCATCTTCTGGGTATATTCCAAGGAGTAGAATGGCTGGGTCTTGAAAGTCTTCACTTACCAGGAAACTGGGACACAGGGGAGGACATCCTATTGGGACTCTAGATGAGAGAAGCATGGGAGAATGGCAAAGTAGAAGGATCCAGAGGGTCCTAGAAACCTCCAAGAAAAACATTACGATAGGCAGATTTGGGCCCAGGGATCCCGCACAAACTATGGCACCAGCCAAGGACAATACAGGCCATAAACTTCAAACCCATACCCAGATTTACCGAATGGACAGGACATTCTCCACAGTTGAGTGGAGAATGGGGTCTGTCTTTCACACATACTCTGGTGCCTCATATTTGACCATGTCCCCTGGATGGGGAGACCTGGTGGCACTCAGAGGAAGGATAGCAAATTACCAAGAAGAGACTTGATACCCTGTGAGCATATATAGGAGGAGGAAGTCCCCCTCAGTCACAGTCAAAGGGGAGGGGAAAACGGGAGGGCCGGAGGAATAGGAAGATGCAAGGGATGGGATAACCCCTGAGATGTAATATGAATAAATTAATAAAGTAAATTGTTTTTAAAAAGAGAAATACTTTTTCCTTCTTATCACTTGGTGGTGGCAAAGTAAAATGAGTCCCATCCACTTCTTGTGATGATGACAAGAGTAGGCAAAGTGGAGTGAAACTACTGTGTGTCTTTTTTGCATTCATTAATTTATTTACTGTATGCCTGCATCAGAACTTCCTTCCCCCCTGCTCCCACTCCTTTCCCTCTCCTCTCCTCCCCTCCTCTGCTCCCCTTCTTCCCCTCCTCTGCTCCCACTCCTCCCTCTCCTCCCCTCCTCTGCTCCCACTCCTCCCTCTCCTCTCCTTCCCTCCTCTGCTCCCACTCCTCCCTCTCCTCTCCTCCCCTCCTCTGCTCCCACTCCTCCCCTCCTCTGCTCTCCTCCCCTCTTCTGCTCCCACTCCTCCCTCTCCTCTCCTCCCCTCCTCTGCTCCCACTCCTCCCTCTCCTCTCTTTCCCTTCTCCGCTCCCACTCCTCCCTCTCTTCTCCTCCCCTCCTCCGCTCCCATTCCTCCCTCTGCTCTCCTCCCCCTTCTTAATCCTCACTCTCTTTCTTTTTTCTCTGAGGCTGACCAGGCAGTGCAGTGGGGGAAGGGAATACCTTTACTCCAATGTTCAGGAATCCCCTGGGTGACCAGTGGTCACATGGGCTGCATATGTGCAGTCGGTCTAGGTCAAGCCCTGGCATGGTTTTTGGTTGCTGGTTTAGTTACGTGAGCCCCCTTTAGCCAAGGTTAGTTTATTCTGTGGGACTTCTTGTGGTGCCTGAACATCCTGTTTCCCTGAGTCCTTCTTCCCACTCCTCCAGAAAACTCTATGGTCTCTGTCTGTTGATTGGACATGAGTCTCGGCTTCTGTGTGCCACAGCTTCTGGACGAATCTTGTCAGAATATAGTTATGCGAAGCTCCAGTCTGCAAGCCTGTCAGAATTTTATCAATGGTGCCTGGCCTTGGCTCTCTCTCATGGGATGGGTCTCAAGACCAGCCAGTCACTGGTTTGCCACTCCCCCAGTCGCTGCTCTATCTTCATGCCTACACGTTTTGTAGGTGAGACCAATTTTGGGTCAAAAGTTTTATGAGTGTTTTGGAGTCTCCCTCTCTTCACTCAAAGTCCCACCTTGCTACAGGAAGTGGTGCCTTCAGACTCCATATTGTCTGCTTGCAGGAGTCTCAGCTAGGGTCACCTTCATAGAGTCCTGGTAGCCTCCCCTGTCTCAGAGATGGTGCCCCTCAGCCCAAATGAAATCCAGGGACTGCATTCTCAGCTGTTCAGCTCTGTTGAGGTCAGCCAGGAAGAGAGTGTGAGCAGCATTCTCTACTGAGAGGTCGCTGCGGAGGGCGTCCTCTCACATGACCTTCAAGGGCTCCAAGCCATACTTGTCAGCAGTCGCCAGCACACTAAGGCCGCTAAGGTGGCCTTATGAGCGCGTAATTCATGACCAACTACCAACAGGCTGCAGTCTGTGAAGTGGGAACTCTCACACAGCTCCCCTAGGTCATCTGTAAATGTGCACCCTGGAACCTTTATCGCAGGTGTCAAGTTCTCTTCAGAAATGTTATAGGTGTTTTGGACCATGGTCACATTGCAGAGCAGAGTGAGGTCGTTCTCAGGGAGAAGGTCTTCTGCCTGAGACACGAGGAAATCTCTTTGGATGACCATTTTGCATCCCCAGTCAGTGCCAGGAAGGAACTTAAAGACTCGGGGGCTCCTCAGTTCTAGAGTTTTGTGTCCTTCCACATTTATAATCCAAAACTGGAACTTTGCCCAAACTGGGGTCTTTAGACTTCTGAACAACACCAGGTAAACGGACATATAATCTTTGTTTTCTTTATCAATTCCTTTGGGGTGAACTTTCAAACACCATTTCAGGTTGTCATTGGCTCCTGATGAGAAAGTCCCACTGAGAATGGCATCCTGCATTCCCTCCAAGCAAAAGGAGAAGTTGCTGATGGTCCACCTGTAGGAAATCTTCTGCACAGCAATATGTGTGGAGCCCCGGGTCGTGACTGCCTGGTCCCCTGACATTTCTGCTGGAGGCAGTTTGAGTTTAAATTTGATCCAAAACGAAGAATCAAGATATGGTTTCTCTTCTTCCTGTAGGCCATAAGAACAAATGTTTTTCAGAATTTTAGTGTCTCACCTCCACTCTCTTCTCTCTTTTCTGAGACTGGAATGTGCGATGTCTTTGTAATTCTCTATGCAGGTTTCAATATTAGTTTCAGAGAAGACAGACCTGGCTATGAGTAATTCACTCAGAAGGGAAAACACTGGAACAGTTGAAGAGAGAGTGGGACAACTCTGAAAGGACAAGTAAGGTAGACAGAAGAGATGATGTGAATTTTTACATAGCTACTATTTATTTTTGTGGTTGTGTTACAATTATACCTTCCATAAACATGATATAGGAAGAGGTGTTTTCCTGACCTGTAAGGGCCTGAGTATCACAAAATGGCAGCATTATGCCCAGATCTCAGAATCCCCAAAGACTACTCAGGAGTCACATCCCATGTGAGTCCACAAGGGACATTCATGCTAGCCAGATTAGGGACTCTTACCTTCACCTAAGCAGCACATAGGGAGTGAGCGCCCAGAGTTTTGAAAATGTATCTCAAAATCTTCTTAGAGATGTTGGGGAGTTACTGCTAGTATATGGGTGTCTTGTCATAATTAGTTTAAATATATTTAATGCCATATTAAGCAGATTTCTGACAAGCTCGAAAGTTAGCATATCTGAGCTCAATCCTTGTCTGACTGAAAACATATGTTTTCTCACAAGCATTATAGGGTCCTAAAATTATGACTGTATTAGATGGGCAGAACAAGTAAGGCTGGGTCTCTGCTCCTTGTATGAGCAGAAGAAAGACATCTGTAAATCTTCATTCATGCCATGTGAAGAATGGCAACGAATATTAGTCACGGGATTCTGTAACCAACAAGAAGCATTGTCTAGTGGCTGGAGAGATGGCTCAGTGGTTAAGAGCAGTGACTGTTCTTCCAGAGGTCATGAGTTCAAATCCAAGCAACCACAAGTGGCTCACAACCATCTATACTGGGATCTGATGTCCTCTTCAGAACTGTATACATAATAAGAAATATATACATCTTTTAAAAAAGAAGCATTTATGACTCAGCCAGCCTCAGAGCTATTCCCATGTAGTGGGGTTAGCAATATAAATTACCTCCTTGTTCTGCAGTTTGAATTCTTCCCATCTTGGTTGCAGCACCTTCCCCCATCACCTCCTGATCCCAGCTTCCTCCCTTCTCCCTTCTCCCTCTCTCACCTACCCTCCTTGATGACCTTGGATGCTGAGCATTTCTTCATATGTATCCTTATTTTTCCAAGACTTAAAACATAATGTGTGTTGGATGTTTGTCAAATGCTTTTTTGGCATCTAGGGAGAGGTTTATATGTTTTTTCTTTCAGTTTGTTTATACGATGGATTATATTGGTGGGTTTCTGCATATTGAACCAGCCTGCATGCCTGGCATGAAGCCTACTTGGTCATGGTGAGTGATATCTTTGATGTGATCTTGGATTTGGTTTGAGTGTATTTAATGAGTATTTTTGCATCTATATTCATAATCACTTCCCACTAGTGAGGTAGCCATGCCAGGCCACAGAGGAAGAGAATGCAGGCAGTCCAGATGAGAGTTAGTAGGCTGGGGTCATATGGTAGGGAAGGAGGACTCTCCCTTTCTAAAGATTAGGGGTGGGTGAGGGGGGAAGAAAAGGAGGTAGGGAGAGGGAGACCAGGAGCAGACAAAGGAGTGTGCCTCAATCTGAATGTTAAGTGAATAAAAATGAATAAATAAAAAAGACAATCAGGGAGAGACACACCTCCCTAGTCTCAGTGTTGAAGCAGAGCATAGAGCAGACACTAAAATTCTGAAAAGGACCTGTAATTGTGCCCTACAAATTAAAGAGAAAACATATCTTGATTTAAACTTCAAACTACACCCATAGAAATGTCAGGGGACAAGGCAGTCAAGAACTGTGGCCCCAGAGAGATCCCTGTCCAGAAATTTCCCCTCACATGGGCCATCAGAAACTTTTCTTTTTGCCTGGAGGGAATGCAGGAAGCCGTTTTAAGTGGGACTTTCTCACCAGGAGCCACTGATGAACTGATACCGTGTTTGAGAGGACACCCCAATGGGATTGATGAAGATAGCAAAGACTACCCATCAGTATACCTCGTGTGACTCGGATGTCCTAAGGGCCCAGTTTGAGTGAAGTTCCACTTTTGGATCATATGAACCAAAGGAGAGAAATGCCCAGGACTGAGGAGCAGAACTGTCTTTAGGCTCCTGCATGGCAACACCTGGGATTCAAAATGTCCATCCAAAGAGATCTCCTCTTGTGCAAGCAGAACGCCTTCTCCCTGAGGACCACCTCACCCTCCTATTGGATTTTGTCCACTAGGACAAACCTGTTGGATTTTGTCAAATGCTTTTTGGTGTTTAACGAGATGATGAGGTGTTGGTGTTTCCGTTTGTTTATATGGTGGATTACAAGGATGGTTTTCAGTGTATTGAACCACCACTGCATCCCTGGGATGACGCCTACTTGATCATGGTGAATGATCTTTTTGATGCCTTCTTGTATTCGGTTTGCAAGGATTTTATTGAGTTTTTTTTTTTTTTTTTTTTTTGCATCAATGCTCATAAAGAGAAATGGATCTGAAGTTCTCTTTCTTTGTTGGGTCTTTGTGAGGTTTAGGTATCAAGATGACAGTGCCTCATAGAATGAGTTTGGTAATGTTCCTCCCATTTCTATTTTGTGGAGTACTTTCAAGAGTATCGGAGCTAGCTCTTTTTTGAAGTTCTGGTAGAATTCTGCAATGAAACCATCTGACCCTGGGCTTCTTTTTGATTGGGAGACTTTGATGACTGCTTCTACTTCTGTAGGAGAAATAGGACTATGTCATTAGTTTACCTGATCTTGGTTCAACATTAGAAAGTAGGATCTATCGAGAAAAGTGTCCATATCTTCTAGATTTTCACATTCTGTGTCATATGGGCTTCTTTGGTAGGACTTAATGATTTTTTTTATTTCTCCAGTGTCTGTTGTTATGTCTCCCTTTTCATTTCTGGTTTTGTCCATTTGGATAGTGCCTCTCTGCCTTTAAGTTAGTTTGGCTAAGGTTTTGCCTATCTTGGTGATTTCTCAAAGAACCAGCTCTTGATTTTGTTGATTCTTTGAAATGTTCTCTTTCTTTCTAATGTATTGACTTCAGCCCTGAGTTTAATTATTTCCAGCCATCTACTCCTCCTGGGTGGTTCTGCTTCTTTTTTTTTTTTCCCTAGGGCTTCCACATGTGTCATTAAGTTGCCTGTTTGAGATGTTTCCAATCTCTTTGTGAAGGCACTTAGTGCTATGAATTTCCCTCTAAGCACTGCTTTCAATGTGTTCCACATGTTTGTGTATGGTTTACCTTTGTTTTCACTGAATTTTAGGAAGTCCCCAATTTCTTTCTTCATTTCTTCTCTGACCCCGCTGTCATTGAGTAGAGAGTTGTTCAGTTTCCAAGTAGTGTAGGATTTTTGTTACTTCTGTTGTTGTTGAGGTCCAGCTTTACTCCATGGTAGTCTGATAGGATACAAAGTGTTATTTCAATTTTCTTGTGTCTGTTGAGGCTCACTTTGTGACATACTATATAGTGAATTTTGGAGACGTTTCCATGAGCTGCTGAGAAGAAGGTGTAATCATTGGTATTTGGGTGAGTTATATAGATATCTCTTATGTCCATATGATTCATGACATCGGTTAGCATCATTATCTCTTGGTTTAGTTCCTGTTTCCTAGACCTATCCTTTGGTTAGAGGGGGGTATTGAAGCCTCCCACTATTAATGTGTGCTGATCAATGCACAGTTAAGCTTTCTTACTGTATCTTTTCCAATTATGGGTGCCCTTTTATTTGGAGCATAGCGTTCAGAATTGTCCTGTCATCTTGGTTGAATTTTCCTCTGATGAGTCTGAAGCATCCTTGCTCAATTTTTTTACTAATTTTGTTTGAACGTCTGTTTTATTAATATTAGAATGGCTACTCCAGTTTGCTTCCTTTGTCTATTTGTTTGGAAGCCCTTTTTCCAGGCTTTTCCTCTGAGGTAATGTCTGTCCTTGATGCTGAGATGTGATTCTTGAATGCAGCAGAATGCTGTCTTGTTGATGCATCCATTCTGTGAGTCTGTGTTTTTTTATTGAAGAGTTGAGACCATTTACGTTGAGAGAAATTAATGGACAGTGACTGTTAGGTCCTTTCATTCTGATGTTGGCTGTGGTAGTGTGTTTGTCTGGTTTTTGTTTTGGTAAAGCGAAGTTATTTCCTGTGTTATCCTGGTGTGTACTTAGCCTCTTTGGGTTGGAGTTTGCTTTCTAGTGACTTCTGTATGGATGGATTTGTGGGTAGGTACTGTTTGAATTTCATTTTGTCATGGAATACCTTGACTTCTTCATCTATGGTCACTGAAGGTTTTGCTGGGTATAGCAAGCTGGACTAACATCTATAGTCTCCTCTGGATCTAACACCCAGACACTATCACCTTGTGGCCCAGAGTTCCATCTGAAACACAGGGCATGGGTGCTGCTCACTGCCTGGCATATGGCTAGCTTTGCTTTGGAGCCTGAGTCTGCTTGGACTCAGAAACTCACCTTGGCTTGGCTGAGTGACCTGAGGTCAGATCCACATCTGCATCCCAAGACACTGGTGCAGTGCAGTTCAGCTTGAGACAGAGACCCCGGCTTTGGGGTTGGACACATTTTCTGTTACTTTTGCTGACATTATTTTGTCATTTTTCACCTATTTCTTATTATTTAATTTATTTACTCACTTTACATCCCAGTCACAGCCCCCTCCTTCCTCTCCTCCCAGTCCCACCTTCTATTCTCCTTCCCCTGCCTAGCCTCAAACAAGGGGAGCCCCCTACCTACCCACCACAGCTGACAAGTGGCATCAGGATTCAGTTTGCCCTCTACCCTTGTCACAAAGCAGGCAGCAGAGTCCATGTGTGATACATGACCCCTCCCCTACTAGTGGACCTACCCGAAGCCTTAGCAGCCCGTCAGCTACATCTACAGAGAGGACCCAAAAGTATCCTGTCAGCTGATGCCAAAACACTGTTGTTGCTGTTTTCTGGATAGGAGAAAATATCCTAGGAGGTTGGGATGCACATTCCAGTCCCTACCTATCCCCTCCCGCCCTCCCACCTAGTGGCTGTCGCCCAGGTCCAGAAGTCATGCATGGTCCTAGGCTTATGGCACCCAGAGCTTTCTGCTAACTCAAGTGTTAGTCCCCAGTTCCAGGGCACCCTGCTCCAGCAACCAGACCTCAAAGTCCTCCGGATTCCTCAAGGGCAGTGCTTAGATACCTGGGACAGCGTCCCAACCTCCACTCCATAGTTGAGCTGATGCCCCTGTGAAGAACAGATGGGCAGTAGAAGTAGACATGGTTCCGGGTTCAAGATGGTGGATTCCAAGTGACTCTGACTCCCTGGAGCAAAGTGTCTGCTTGGCAAGCAAGCTGTGGTGGAGCTAATTCGAAAAAGTTATCTTTGGTTCCCCCAGACTTTCCCGGACACCTGAAAATGACTCGGGACTCCGGAGATAGGCAGGATGCAGATCCTGCCTACAGTTCAGTTTTACTATGTGTTTTTGCTTTTGGCTTTTGGGGTTTTAGAGTTTTGTTTTGGTTTGGTTTTTGGTTTTTGGTTTTCAAGATAAGGTTTTTTGTGTGTAGCCTTGGCTGTCCTGGAGTCACTTTGTAGACCGGGCTGCCCTCCCAGTCACATCAATCCACCTGTCTCTTCATTCCAAGTGCTGGGAGTAAGTGCATGTGCCAACATGCCCAGTTACTATAAATTCTAGAAATTCTTTCATTTCATTTTTATTTCTGACTCCAGGAATTCTTCATAGAGTTTTTCAATTGCAATGAGTTTCTAGGTTTTCTGGAGTTTCTCTTGCTGCTGAAATCCACCTCTAGTCAGTGGTTATTTGACATGATACATGGAGTTATTTCACTTTTCTTATACATGTTGACACTTGCTTTGTGAATGAGTATGTGGTCAGTTTTGGGGAATGTTGTAGAAGGTCCTGAGAAGAATTCATATTCTTTTGTGTTTGGGTGAAATGTTCAGTAGATATCTATCAGGACACAACTCGCCAATGGAAGATGCAGATTATGAGGGATTGAGAAACAGAATCTTGTCACTCTAAGCAATTGAGTTGATAGGATTTAGAAATATTGATAAAGACACCATTAGGTGGATCATGGAGAGTGTTTCCAAAAAGGACTATATGAAAGAGGGGAGCAAGACCATCACTAAACATGGGTGGGTCATCCAAAAATGGTGAGTCTGGATGGAATACAAGACAGAAAAGAAGGCAGCCATCTTCAGAGGTTCCTGGCTCTGCTTCCTGAAAACCATGTAGGAGGTCTTCCATAGAGTCCTGATATAATGAACACTGAGATCCCTGACAAGGTAAGAAAACACCACTTTCCTAATGGTGTTTATGGCAGGAATCATTGTAACCCCATCATAGGAGTAAATAATATCTATGCAGAAATTGAAAGGATACCTATGCTCATAAGTGATTGACCAAAAGAAATAAAATACTCTTCCCAATGGCTATTCTAGTTTCTCTCTCTTTTTTTTTTTTTTTTTTTTTTTTTTTTTGAGACAGGGTTTCTCTGTGTAGCCTTGGCCATCCTGGACTCACTTTGTAGACCAGGCTGGCCTCGAACTCACAGCGATCCACCTGCCTCTGCCTCCCAAATGCTGGGATTAAAGGCATGCGCCACCACGCCCGGCTCTAGTTTCTCAACTTAATTTTTTTCTCCAATTAATTAATACCCCACAATGGAGGGCATGCTTCCAACAAATTTTGACTTAAGTTGAAATGAGTAGATGAATTTTATGTAAGGACTTTTGACAAAGGGAGTCACACAGCTTTAATCCAGATATTGAGGCTAGGAGACACAACTTTAATAGTGCCACACATTCAGCTGGGTGCTTATGTAAGGACATGGAAAAATGAAACTTTAGGTTTTTGCCTCCTTACCCTCAACTGGCTAGGAAGTCCACTTCATCACTGGCATTAGAGCTTACATCTTTGGAGTTTCAGAATGTGCCGCATGCTGCCTGAAACTAAGAGCCACATGGACTGAGTAGCTACTTAAGCCTTGGTCTTCCAGATCACAGCAAACTGTTACTGGATTAGCTGGACAGCAGCCTGAAAGGCATCCTGATAAATCTCATTTCTCTACATGTGTATATAGAGAGATTCATTCTGTAAGTTCTGTTACTCTACAGGACCCTGACTAACACAACACATTTTAAAATAGGAATGGATACAATGTTCCAAACCCTTACAAAAGTGTGTATAATAGAGAAAACTACATTCAGACCAACCTAAGACTCAATATAGACAAAGAAATGAAGGGGTGTAAGAGTAACTAGGGTCCTGGAGTTTATTTAGCCTCTGAAACTAATATTTAAATCTTGATAGAAAATTTTCAGAGAGATCAAGATTCCAGCCTCATGGAAGTGAGAAGAGAGCAGAAAATAGAAACTAGAAAACTAAAAAATATCTATACTTTTTTAAAAATATTTTTTTATTTTTCACTTATACGTATCTATTATTATATATATATATAAGACACAATACATACAGGGAGAACAATAACAAAGCATCAGGACTTATAGAAATGTTACCTTCATAGTGTTTTGGCTGTTTGTATTTGGCAACCTTGAAGAAATCCCATTTCCTAGCTAGATAAGTCTAAAATTCTGAATGTAAATCAATATCTATCATATCTCATCTCTACCAACTTAATCCATCTATCTAGACCTAAAAACATCGCAATTCCTAAACAACTAAGCTTAATTGTAAAACTAAACTATCTGGTCTTCAACCCAGTCAGGGACTTGAGAATTCTTTACAGACCTTGAAAGGACAACACTCAACTTCATAAGGACAAACAAAAACTCAGAATAGCTAAGGCAGTCCTGAACAATAAAATTTCTTCAGGAGATATCTCCATCCCTGCAATGAAAACGGCATGGTATTGGCAAGAAACAGACAGGTGGATCAATGGAATCCAAAGATCAAGAAATACACTCACACTTATAATTTTTGAGAAAGAAGGCAAACCATACAACAGAAAAAAGAAAGCACCTTCAATGTATGGTGCTGATCTAGTGCATGTCTACATGGGAAAAAATGCAAACAGATCTGTTGCACCATATTGGATACCATGTGATCCCTGAGATGGTGAACTAGAAAGTCCTGTCTCTGATCCCATTGTGATCCTTGAGGGTGTGAACTGTTTAAACTGCCTTTGATCCCACTGTGACCCCTGTGATTGTGAACTATAAAGACCTGTCTTTTGTTTGGCATGCTTGAGCCCTAACACACACCTTTAATCCAAGTATTCTCTGTACACAAGATTTAATAAAGTTAACCCTAGGCCAAGAGGCAGAACAAGAGACCAGCTGACAGGGATTAAAGGTAGGCGGGACTTTGAATGGAGGACCAATTAAGATAGCTTGCAGGGTAACAAGATCTTGGGATTTTAGCTTGAGCTCTTTGGCACTTAGCACTCTAGCTCTTCAGCTCCTTGGCCTTTGGTGTTTGGCCTTTGCAAGCCTTTGGCCTTGGGATTTTTGATATTTTCTTCCTGGGCAGTCAGCTGAGCTAGTGAAACTTTGGGACCTTTTCCATCAGGAGGTGAGCTGAGCATGAAAGTCAGCAGGGAAGAAAGGGTAGCTGTGGTCATGGTGTCTCTTCACAGCAATAGTACCCCTAGCTAAGACACCTTCACTTCTTGCTTTAGGCTTATCAAAGTTTCCCATTGAAAACTGGGTCCGTAAGGACACAGGGCACATCACACTGTAAGTCTGAGGCTCCTATTGCTCATGCTTTGTGGCATCCGGGCAGGGAGGCTCAGGTATCTTGTCCCAGCACTCCAGAGCATGATTTGCTCACAGCTTTCTGAGTTAGAGAGGGTGAGACCAAGGAGAACTTGAAACTGAGCTTTAAAAACTACCTATAATTGTGTCCTACAGGGTGAAGAGAAAATAGATCCTAGTTCTGCTTTTTGGACCCAGTTTAACTGCCAAACTGCCTCCAGCAGAAATGCCAGAAGCCGCAGATGCGGAGAGCTGGGGCTCCACACGCATCAGGTTCCAGAAATTCTCCTGCCAGTGGACCATCAGCAACTTCCACTTTTATCTGGAGGGTTTTGGAGAGACATTAGAAGTCCAACTTTCTCATCAGGAGCCAATGGCCAAGAGAAGTGGTGTTTGAAACTACACCCGACCGGGGTAGACGAAGGAACAGAGGTCACCTGTTTACCCGGCGTTGCTCAGCTGTCCACAAAGCCCAGTTTGGGTGAAGTTCCAGTTTTGGATATTAAATGTGGGCAGAGATAAAAGCAATATCGGGGAGAGCCAAAGTGTCAACAGCTTCCTGCCAGGCCACCACAGGGGATTCAAAAAGTTCATCCTTCGAGATTTCCTCTTGTCCCAGACGCATTGGCTACTGCCGGACGACAGGCTCACTCTCTTCTGCAAGGTGAGTGTGCTCGGAGGCTCCTACACCATCTCTGGACAGGAGCTGAGCCCTGTGATCAATGTTCCAAGTTGCACGTTGACCGATGACATAGGGGAGCTGTGGGAGACTTCTCGCTTCACAGACTGCTGCCTGTCAGTAGCTGGTCACCAATTCCGGGCTCACAAGGCCTTTCTAGCAGCTCGCTCTCCAGTTTTCAGAGCCATGTTTGACCATGAGATGGAGGAGAGCCTTAGCAACCACGTTGAAATCAATGACCTGGATCCTCAAGTCTTCAAGGAGATGATGGGATTCATTTACACGGGGAAGGCGCCAAATCTCAACACCTTGGCCCCTGCTGTGCTGGCGGCTGCTGACAAGTATGGCTTGGAGCAGTTGAAGGTCATGTGTGAGGACGCCCTCTGCAGACACCTCTCAGTGGAGAATGCTGCTCACACTCTCTTCCTGGCTGACCTCCACAGTGCACAACAGCTGGAAATGGAGGCCCTGGGTTTCATTACAGTTCATGCTTCCGAGGTCTCTGAGACTTCAGGGTGGAAGGAAATGGTGAACTCATACCTGCACCTGGTGGCTGAATCTTACAGATCGCTGCCTTCTGCACAGGAAACTTTCCTGAAATCTCCTCTCAAAGGCCTGAAGGAAATCTAGCATGAGATCACCTGTGTCTTCTGTGTATCTCCCACAAGCAGCAGCCAGTGTTGTTACCAATAATTCTTGGGTTAGACCATGGTGTCTGTGTAGCATCTGCAGTGGATCTGGGGAAAGACATCCCAGTGGCTCATGTTGTAAATAGGTTGGAATAGGGGCCTGGGTGAAAGGTGCTGGCTTTTGATAGATCCTACCTAACATCTACCCGGTTACTGTCCTGGTTTTTCATTTTGTATGATGTGCTGGACACTGAGATACAATTTAGGGGCTGTCCCCCAAGTGCATCTCAACAGGGTTTCTTTGGGGATACCTATCTGGATTAGACTGAGCAGAACAGAGGACCAGGGCCTCAGAGCAAAGGAGAAATAAAACACGAATATTTAGTTATAAGAGATTGGAAAGATCCAGGCAGTGGTGGTGCCTGTCATTAATTCTAGTTTGGTATTTTTATGCAAGTCCTGAGTGTGCGTATGCACGGGAATCCCAAGTGTGCGTATACACGGGAATCCTGAGTGTGCATATACACGGGAATTGCACTCTTGTGTCTTCTCTTGTGACTCTTTTCTTTCTGATTCTTTTCTTTATCCAACATTGATGCGATATTTTTTGTTTTATCTTAATATATTTCACTTGGTTATTACCTCATAGAAGCCTGTTTCTTACTAGTGAGAGATGGAAAGGGAGTGAATCTGGGTGGGAGGGAAAAGGGAGGAGGAACTAGGCAGAGTGGAGGGACGGGAAACTTTAATTAAGATTCACTGTGTGAGAAAAGGACCTTTTCATAAAAGAGGGAAAGAAGTTTAATAACCAATGTGATGGCCAACGCTTGGAATCCCAGCCTCAGGAAGCTGATGTGGGACAACAGTGGTGGATGCAAGGTTGAACTGGGCTAAATTGGGATGCTTTGCCTCAAAACAAATAAGAGCCAGGCAGTGATGGCACACGTGTTTAGTCCCACCGCTAGGGAGGCAGAAGCAGGTGAATCTGTGGGAGTTCGAGGCCAGCCTGGTCTACAGAGCGAGTTCCAGAAAAGCCTAGGCTACACAGAGAAACCAGGCCTCAAAGTAAATAAAAATAAACAGAAACCAACCAGCCAGCCAAAAGGAGGACAGAAAGAGGAAATCTTTTTTATTTTTTTAAGTTTGTGGGTACTGGAGAGACAATTGGGTTGGCAGAGCACTTGTGGCTCTCACAGAGGACCCTTGCTCTGTTTCCAGGACACACAGGGCACTTTTCAGCCAGCTGGAGCTGGAGCTCAAGGGGATCTGAGGCCACTTCCGGCCTCCACGGCCACGTGCATCTCTGTACCCAAATATAATCCAAAAAAAGATATAGCGAATCAAAATTTTAAAGTCACTTTGTGATTCTAGTAGTGTTTGCGATTATTGAGTCTCCTTTTGGTCCAGCCAGCTCTGCTGAGCTGTGGATGTTCGCGGGGACTCCTCACTGCCACGCCAGCATCAGAGCCTCCCCTCAGCGCTTCCTGTCGGCACATCCCAGGATGCTCTTCTGAAAAGTGAAGAGTACTCTGAAGCAAGGGAGCCTTCTTCTTCTGGCAGAGAAGTGTTTGATGGACCAGGGATGCATCTTATTTTGTTTTTAAAATGTTGCTGGGGATTGATTCCTTAAGATCCCATACACAGTGGTTCTCAACCTTCACATTGTTGTAATCCTTAACACAGTTTCTCGTGTCCTGTTGACCCCAACCATAAGATGATTTCATCATTACTTCATAATTGTAATTTTGCTACATTTATGAATCTTGATATGCCAGACATCTGATAGGCGACTCCTGCAAAACGGTCATTCAGCCTCTAAAGGAGTTAAAATCTACATATAGCTTGAAAACCACTGCTCTAGGACATGCCTGCCAGGAAACCAGGTAAGCTGTCTTGTCTTCTCCCTCTGTTTTCTCAGATCCCCATTTTGCAGCCGAACAGCAGCAGCAGCAGCAGCAGCCCACCTCCATGCCTGCCCCTGGCTCACGTGGATCCCACAGACCATCCCCACCTAACATCCTCCCACTCTTCACTTCATCCCAGCCCCCACTCCAGCAGGCACCCAGTGCTAACCCCCAGGCCATGGCTGCCAGAAGACCAAGTAGTATCCGTGCTGATTATCTCTTCTCCCTCAGCTCCCCCAAGGGCAATCCCTCAGTACCATCTCTGGCTGTGCAGCAGAAACCCTGTGGGGGACTTCACTGCCCCACTGCTCACAGCTGCTGAGGGTCCCACAGATCTTACCATTCCAAACTATCCCCTTCTAGGTGACTGCTAGCAGTGGGCGTGGGACATCTCTGATTCCTGAGACCCTCTTCCTACTCCTGTGTTGCCCCACAGGATGGGATACGCCTACTCTTACTGCATTTTGTCATGCTGTGGTCAGTTGATATCCTCGGGAGGCATACCTTGTTTGGAAGAGAAGCAGGTACAGTAGTTTTAGAGGAGAGGGGAAGTAGAGGGGGCAGAATTTGGAGGAGTGTAGGCAGGGGAGGCTGCAGTCAGGATGTACTGCTTGAGAGAAGAATAAAGAAAAAGAAAAAATAAGTTACCTCACACAAAAAGAACCAGGACCAGACCATTTTAGCACAGAATTAGCCAAGACTTCCAAAGAACAGTTAGCATCAATACTCCTCAAATAATTCCACTAAATAGCAACAGAAGGTCATTGCCCAACCTGTTTATGAGGCCACTGTTACCCTGATACCCAAACTACATAAAGACCCAACAAAGAAAGAGAATTACAGACCAATTTCCTTTATGAAAAATTATTCCGAAGTACTCAATAAAATACTCTAAATCCAAACCCAAAAACACATCAAACCTCATCCTCCATGTTCACGTAGGCCTCATGCCAATGACACAGGAATGGTTCAATATGCAAAAATCAGTACATTTAATCTACTGTATAACCAAATTGAAAGATGAAAGCACATGATCGTCTCATTGGATGCATAAAAGGCCTTTGACAAAATCCAACACCATTTATGAGAAACATCCTGGAGATATTAGAGACACAACAACTGAGCATAATAAAGGCAGGACCCAGCAAGCCCACAGCCAGCATCAACCTACATGGGGAGACACAAGGCACAAGGACAAGAGATTCTTCTTGACATGAACAGAGAGCCAGGTGGGCCAAGGCTGCGGTGGAGCCACAGGGGAACTATACAGAGGGCATGGGCTTCCTGGGGGGGGGGGGAATTCTTTCATCTACTTCTTCCATGTGAGAGGCATCCTCATCACCCTCAAGTGGGGGGATCTCATCAGGAACAGCAGCACTGGGCTCCTCTGCTGTCACCTCATCTTCATCAATGCCCAGGCCTAGCTTAATCATGCGGTAGATGCTGTTGGAGTTGGTTTGGGGATCCTCAAGTGAGAAACCAGAGGAGAGCAGAGCAGTTTCAAACAGCAGCCCCACCAGGTCCTTGACAGCTTTATCATTTCTGTTCACCTCAGCCTTCTGTCGCAGGGTCTCCACAACGGGGTGGTCAGGATTGATCTCTAGGTGTTTTTTGGCCATCATGTGCCCATCGTAGAGTTGTCTCTCAGTGCCTGGGCCTTCATGATCGGCTTCATGTTGGCTATCCAGCCATAGGTACTTGTCACAAGGCAGCAGGGTGAAGAGACAAGCCTATCGGAGATTGTCACTGTTTCAACCTTCTTATCCCAGATCTCCTTCATGAGCTTGCAGAGGTTATCAAATTTTGCCTTGCTCTCCTCCATTTTCTTCTTCCCTTCCTCATCCTCAGGTAGCTCCAGGCCTTCCTTAGTCACCAAGACCAGGCTCTTTCCATCAGACTCCTTGAGCTGCTGCACACAGTATTCGTCAATAAGCTCAGTCATGTACACCACCTCAAAGTGGCATTTCTGCACATGCTCCAGAAAGGCAGTGTTGGCCACCGGCTCTTTGCTCTCACCAGTGGTACAGCTGATGGACTTCTGTGTCTCCTTCATGTGAGACATGTTCTCTGACCGGGAAGTCATCATCTCATCTCCAGACTGAGAGGTGTGACAGCAGAGGACCAAAAGAGGCAGCGACGGTTAGTGGAATCTTCGTGGACTCCAAGCTTTCCATTCTCGGAGAATGCCTCATAACCTTTCTTGTAGTTCTCTTTGTCTTCAGCCAACTCAGAGAAGAGCTCAAGGCCCTTCTTGACAATGTTTCTGCAGATGACTTTCGGGATCTTGCTCTGCTGGAGCGTTTCCCGGGAGATGTTCAGGGGCAGGTCCTCAGAGTCAACCGCACCACGGATAAAGTTGACATGCTCAGGTACCAGCTCATCGCAGCTGTCCATGATGAACACATGACAAACGTACAGTTAGATGTTGTTCTTCTTGTTGTTCTCACAAAGGTCAAAGGGAGCTCGCAGAGGAACAAAGAGCAGTGCCCTGAACTCCAACTGCCCTACAGAGAAGTGCTTGACCGCCAAGTGGTCTTCCCAGGCACTGGTGAGACTCTTATAGAATTCACCATATTCCTCCTGAGTGATGTCATCAGGGTTTCTGCTCCAAATAGGCTTCGTCTTACTCAACTCTTCATGATCAATGTATTTCTTCTTCTCCTCCTCCTCCTCCTCCTTCTTCTTCTTCTTCTTTTTGCCACTGTCCTCCTCATCATCTGATCCCACAGCTTCTCCTCATCCTTATCTTCCTCCTTTCTTACTTTTATCTTCCTCTGCCTCATCATCATTGATCTCCTTCTCTCATTCTTTCTCCAAATAGAGGCTAATGTGAGAGCCTGTGAACTGGGAGGGTTTCTTCACCACTTCCTTGACTCTCCTCTCTTCTAAGTTCTCTGTCTGGTCTTCTTTGAGGTGAAGGATCACCTTGGAACCCGACCAATGGGCTCACCATGGTCTGCACAGACTGTGAAGGAGCCACCCGCAGAAGACGCCCAGGCATACTGCTCATCCTCACTGTGCTTTGTGGTCACAACCACTTTCTCTGCCACAAGATAAGCAGAGTAGAATCCAACACCAAACTGCCCGATCATGGAGCTGTCTGCACCAGCCTGGAGAGCCTCCATGAAGGCTTTTGTGCCAGACTTGCAATGGTTCCCAAGCGATTTATGAGGTCAGCCTTGGTCATGCCAATGCCTGTGTCCACCAAAGTCAGCGTGCACTCCTGAGGGTTAGGGGTGATGTCAATTTTCAGCTCTTTGCCACTGTCCAACTTGGAAGGGTCTCTCAGGCTCTGATACTGAGTCTTGTCCAAGGCATCAGAGCATCAATTCGCAGAGAAAAATGTCCTTGTTTGAGTAGAAAGTACTGATGATGAGGGGCATGAGCTGAGCGATTTCTGCCTGAGAGGCAAAGGTCTCCACCTCTTCCTCTCCATGGTGCACTTCCTCAGGCATCTTGACAGAAAAGCCAAATAGTAGTACAGAGCAGGGTGGGCCTAGACCACGTCCAACTCGCCTAAGCTGCACTGAGGTGACTCGAGAGCAATGGCAGGAATTTTTGTAATACCATTACAAGGACAAACAGTAGCTGTGCAGAGATTGACATGATCTCCTCATTTATGGAAAACTGACTACTGTAAGCAAAACACACTTTTTCAAAGCAAGAGTGTATAAAATGTCCCAAGCTCTTCTAACGTTGTGTATAATAGCCAAAATTCAATACAGTGCTTTAAGGATCACTGGGGTTCCAGCATGTCTTCTCTGGCGTTGCTGTTACAATATGGGTAGAGGGTTTCAGAGAGACCCAAGTTTCCAGTCTCACAGAAGAGGGAACAGAAACTCTTAAACTCTCAAGAATATTGGCTACTGGGTCTGAGAGAGTCAAGAGAAAACAGTCCTTCATCCTCCACAGCTGAGTGGAGAGTGGGGTCTGACTCTCACACGAACTCTGGGGCCCCATATTTGACCACGTCCCCTGCATGGGGAGGCCTGGTGGCACTCAGAGGAAGGATAGCAGGCTACCAAGAAGAGACTTGATACCCTATGAGCATATACAGGGGGAGGAAGTCCCCCTCAGTCACAGTCATAGGGGAGGGGAGTAAGGGAGAAGCTGGAGGAAAGGAGGAATGGGAGGATACAAGGGATGGGATAACTATTGAGATGTAATATGAATGAATTAATAAAAAGAAAAAGAAAGAGAAAGCAAGTCCTGGCTCTCCCCTTTGGATGCAGTTTACCCTTCAAACTACCTCCAACATGTTGCCAGACAGAGACTCAAAGACCCGCTCAGCACAATGTGTGCAAATTAAGCTGGCCAATGGCTGCCTGGAGAGCAGCCCTGGATGCAAATAACTCCTCCAACCCCTGTGTGCAAAGTGCATGGTGTCCTGGGCAATAGAAACTCACCTTCAACTTCTGGGAAGCAACCAAGGGGATCAGCAATAACCTGAATTGTTTGGAGAGGCTCTGTGGACTGCCCTGACCAAGAAGGAGCTTGAAAGGCAGTCTCTCACGCCTGACATTGGAGCTTCGTGAGATGGTCTATCACTCCAAATGCCAAAACTTCATTTGAACTCTATGCATGTGAATACACATGCACTTTGTATATTACATATAATTTTAGCTAGATGTGAAATAACATGATTCCTATAGCTGTCTCAAACATCCTTAGCATTTCTATCCCTCTTCTTTCCCTCTCCCTCAGTATGAGCCTCCCTCCCCCAAATAAAGGCCCACATTTCTCCTTTCATACCATCTCTATGTGGCAGTTTGGAGAGGAAAGAGAAAAGATGGTGGCTTGGAGGAGACAAACGGAGAGAAGGCTTTGAAGAATGCTTGGAGGATGGTGCAGAGAGAGAGAGAGAGAGAGAGAGAGAGAGAGAGAGAGAGAGACTTCAATCAACCCTAAACAGCTGAGAGAAGCAAAGAGGTCTACACTCCGTCTCTTCACTAACCTTCTTTCTCTCATAGCTAGTGTTGAAATGTCCAAAGGGACTGAGGTGGAGAGGAGGGGTAGAGGGAGTAAGTACACCAAATAAAATAGTTTAAAAATAACATCAACATCTCTATCTTGCTATTTTCCTCTCTTGAATCCACCACTGTGGTTTCCTTTGTTTCCTGGTTTCTGTAGCTACTCCAGGTTAGACAGTCATATCTGGATGTTTGGGACCAGGACCCTCCAATGAGAGGGAGCATATACCACTTGTCGGTTTTGGCCTGGGCTATCTGCTGAAGTTGTGTGAGTAAGAAGGTTCCCTCTAGGTTCGTACATTTGAATGCTTAGTCACCAGGGAATAGAACTTTCACAAAGGATAGAAGGATTAAGAGGTGTGGCCTTGTTAGACCAAGTGTGTCTTTGGGGTTGGGCTTTGAGGTTTCAAAATCCCATGCCAAGCCTAGATTATCTTTCTCTCTTCTTGTTGCCTGGAAATCAGGATGTAGAGCTTTTTTGTTTGGTTGGTTGGTTGGTTGGTTGGTTTGGTTTTTTGTTTTTGTTTTTGTGTTTCGAGACAGGGTTTCTCTGTATAGCCTTGGCTGTCCTAGACTCACTTTGTAGAGCAGGCTGGCCTGGAACTCACAACGATCCACCTGCCTCTGCCTTCCAAGTGCTGCGATTAAAGGCATGCACCATCATGCCCAGCTGGACATAGCGCTCTTAGCTACTTTCTCCAGCACCATGACTGCTATGCAGGCCACCGTGCCTCCCGCCATGATGACAACGGAAACTGTAAACAGGCCACCGTTAAATGCTTTCTTTTATAGGAGCTGCCCTTTTATAAGAAGAAGGTTGATTCCTCGTGTCAAAAGAACAGTGACTAAGACACTTGCTTAATACAATATTTTCTACCTGCGTCTTTCATGGTTTCATTTTTTTTTTTTTTACAGCTGTATAATAATACTCCATTGTGTTTTGGGTATCACCTTTTCACTATCCATTATGAGTGCATCAACTGAAGGACATTTAGATTGTTTGCATTTCCTAGATACTGTTCATGTCTGAACAAATATCT
>NC_067151.1:65075623-65126906 GCF_903995435.1 Acomys russatus
CCCCATCCCACTGCAAGGAGTTTGCGGTCTAGTTTGGGAGAATGGGGTTAATTTGCCAAATTCGAATGTCGGTACACTGTGTGTTGTAATAAATAACTAAAGAGCAACAGGGAACAGCGCTGTGTTGAACTGAAAGAGAACTTTGGTTATTAGGGCACTGTGGCATCTCTCTCACGTTGTTGCAGCTTCCTGCTAGACAACAAATGAGGGCTGGAGGCCCTCCGTGATGGACACACACACACACACACACACACACACACACTTTAAAATAACAATCAATGTGGGTTTATTATTGTCAGTCAGGCACCGTCTTGCCTCAGAAAAGAAAATGTCTTGTGCTAATCTTACAACAAATATAAATTAGTTTCTTTAATTATATGTTGGTGCCTGGAAGTCTATGCTGAAAATACTTAAGCATTAGTATTTCCAGGCTTTGTTGTGCTGACCTCGACTCAGGAACGTCACAGAAGGAGGCATAAAAGTCCCAGCTTTTCTTACGAGTCCAGCTTCCATAAATGTATAACTAGAGATCAAGCATGACCTTTTCTCTACTGAGAACCACGGTCCTGATTCACCCCGCCTTCATCGCTGTGCTGTGGATTTACAGGCGCATTTACTGCAGGTAGCCCTTAGTTCTTGCGTCTTTGAACTGAAAGGTGTTTTTATTTCCCCCAACCCTGTGGTGCCCACCTAAGGTGATTCAGCATGCCTCCACTCCCACTCTCTCTGATCTACGCTTTCGCACTAACTTCTTTTCCTTCTAGCCTTGCCAAGACTCTGCTGGTTTCTCTTTCCTGAATTTAGTAATTTCCCACTTCCCTAGGTTCTAGTAGTGAGTATCACTTAAACCTTTGCTTCTTGCTCCTCTATCCCTAGTTCAGCTTTGGGCGTATCCAACCCAGAGCTTTTAACAGTCTCTTTGGCTGCTTTCCTTTTCTCTCACCCTCTTAATTCATCCTCCGCACTTGATAAAACTTTGCTTGAAAACGCATGTTGTTTGTTACTTTGCTGAAGGCTCATTATGGAAAAAGGCGGTTCAACTCTGCAGTACTACCTTCATGAGTCTTACATGACTGCGCTTTATAAGCTTTATAACGGGAGAGAGGTGGGAGAGGGACAAGGTGAGGGGGACAGGGGGCTGGGGGGGGGGGAGCACCAGGCCCATGCCTTTTATCCTAGCACTTGGGAGACAGAGGCAGGTGGATCTCTGAGTTTGAGGCCAGCCTGGTCTACAGAGCGAGTTCCAGGACAGCCAGGGCCGCACAGAGAAACCCTGTCTAGAAAAGGAAAAGAAAAGAACCTTACTTATTTTTAAAATTTGTTTTTACTGTGTTGCATTTTGTGTGTCTGAGTACAGTGTGTGGCAGTTCCTGTAGAGGCCAGAGGAGGGTGTTGGATCCCCTGGGACTGGAGTTTTGGACAGTTGTGAGGTCATATGGGTGCTGGGAATTGAACTTACATCCTCTAAAAGAAAGGGCAGTGCTCTTAACCACGGATCCATCTCTCCAGTCCCATATTGGCTCCTTAAGTAGTTTCATCCTAAGTGAAAACATCTGTGACATAACAAGTGTGGTGTGCTACTCATGCCCTTCTGTGTTATATAAATATATAATATGTTTTATTATTGTTGCAGTTATATATTACGTTATTTATAATATTTAAAACATACATCTGTCTTTGTCCTTGTGCTACCTAAAGTCACCTTTCACACTAATTTTTTAAGCCACTGGCCTAGAAGGTTAAATTTAAGGCCTGTGGTGGAATCCCTCTGTGTTTTGTGAGCCATGTTTTGCTGTGCCTGTTTTCTCTGCACCTTCCATCTGTGAGGGCTGAGAGCTGAGCTGTTCCCCAGGGTGTTTGTTTAAGTATTCTCTGAAACCACTTGTATCTATATTTATGTCTAATATTTCCCATATCTGTGGTTGCTAACACTTAAAGATAGGGCTTAGGTCTGTCTTTTTGTCTTTCCTGTCCCCAGCATAAAAACAGGGTACATAATAGAACTTAGAACATTTTTTTGGGATTTTACTTTAAAAGTTAAAATCAGACTGGGTGTGGTGGAGCACACCTTTGGCTCCTGCAGTCAGGAAGCAGAAGTAGGCAGAGCACATAAGCTCCAGGACAGCTACATAGTGAGACTGCCTCAGATAAAAAACAGACAAATAAATAAATAAGGTAGGAGAGCCCAGGGAGTCATTCTGATTGCTAAAAGTCTTCAATTAGCTGTGTTTCATTAGCCCATAAAAGGATATTTAACTGATCCAAGCGGGGGTTTCCTCCTGTTGGAGAGATCTGAGTGGGACCAAGGAGATGGCTTGCCAGATATTTGCCCTGCAACCTGACAGCCTGAGTTCAATCCCAGGAACCCATGTAAAAATGGAAGGAGAGAATTGACTCCACAAAGTTGTCCTATGATCTCCACATGAGTGCCATGCCATGTATGTATGTACACACACACACACACACACACACACACACACACACAAATAATAATAAATATTGAAAAAGAAGAGCTCTGAGGATTACATGAACCCAGATTCATAAATATGAACCAGCATCCCCAGTGGTCCAGAGGGTAGGATTCAGCTTTTCCCTGCTATGGCTGGGGTTCAGTTCCCAGTCAGGGCAATGCAACTCCCTGGTGGTGGGAGGGAGGTGAGAGGCCATACCTTTAATCCCAGAGGCAGAGGCAGAGGCAGGCTGACTTCTGTGAATTTGAGGCCAACGTGAGCTACATAGTGAGTTCCAGGACAGCCAGGGCTACATAGCGAGAGCCTGTCTCCAAACAAACAAACATGGTTGTTACTGGGTCCTGGGAATATAACTTAGTGGCTACGAATTCTTCCTGCCTGTCTTACTCTCCTATTGCTGTGAAGACACCGTAACCAAGGCAATGGATAGAAGAAGGAGTCTCCTGGGGCCTTAGAGGGTGAGTCCATGGCCATGGTGGTGTGCAGCCTGGTAACAGGGCCGACGTGGTGCTGAGGTAGTAGCGGAGCACTCACACCCTTACCTACAGGCAGAAGGCAAAGAGAGCTAACTGGGAATGATGTGAGCCTTAAAAACCCCAGAGCCCTCCCCCAGTGATACACCTCCTCCAACAAGGCCAGCTATGGTGGCACAAGCCTTTAATGCCAACTTGAAAGGCAGAAGTGGTGGATCTCTGGGTTCAAAGCCAGCCTGGGACATATCGAGTACCAGTATTGCAGTAACTTTTATTCCTCTGAAGTCATTGTCGTCTCCCAGGCTTCCTGCCTTGTCCGCTAACCTAGGCCTAGTCCCGGAAGCTTCTAGACTCCGTACAGTCTAACCTAGCCTAGAATGTTTTCATTTTCCAGCCTCTGAGACTCACTGCTGAGTCAGTTCACCCTATCTAGAGTTCTTCCTGAGCTCCAGCTGGCTGCTCCAACTTAACTGTTGTGACTCAAACTCCTCTCCAAGCCGCCTGATTGCATCTGGCTTCTCTCAGCTTCTCACTGAGTAGTTAGTTCTGTTTGACCTCAAATTAACTCTAAAAATGTGTTCTAATCTTCTGGCTTGTTCTCTCTTCAACCTGTCTCTGTAAAACTCTCTGGGTAAAACTGCCTCTGAATTCCGCAAACTGAACTGCCACGACGTCAGCCCACTGCACTTCCTCTCAACTCCCTCACTCAACCTGGACTGCCTGAACAGAAGTGACTAGACCTCAGAGATCTGCAGGCCTCTTTCTCCTGAGTGCTGGGGTTCTAGGCGTATACTACCATGCCTAGACCTAGGCTTTTCTTTACCTGAAGCTTGCTCTGTACTAGGCTAGCCTTGAACTCAGGGATCTGCTTGCCGCTGTCTCCTGGGATTAAAGATGTTGTCTGGAAAAAAAAAAAAAAGGATGTTGTCTGTATCCCAGCCAGAGCACACAGACCTAGGTGTTTGAGTGTGATCTCTTGCCAGAGCAGCCATATTCTGAATTAAAATGCCTCAACATACCAAGCCAGGAAAGGTTACATATAGTGAGAGAGATGGGCGTGGGGTGGGGATGGGGAGCTTTTATGTGCTTACAGAATGTAAGCTGGGTAAAGGTCCCTGCTGTCAACCCTGAAGTCTGATCCCTGGGACACCCTCAGCACCACCAAGCAATGGAAAAAGAGAACTGGTCCCTGCAAAGAGCTGGCCTGGTGGTGGCCACATCTTTTACTCCTAGCACTAGGGAGGCAGGGGCATGCAGATCTCTGAGTTCAAGGCCATCCAGGGCTTCACTGTAAGCCCCACTCTCAGAGACAGACAGACAATTTCTGGCTGGACACCATTGTACATGCCTGTAATCCCAGCATTTGGGAGGCAGGATGATCACAAAGGTCAGCTTGGGCTACAACACCCTGTCTCAAAAACAAAATTTAAAAAAAAAAAAACACTTTGTTATTTTTGAGATTGTATTTTAATTACATTTCTCCCTTCCCTTTTATCCTCTGAGCCGCCTCATATGCCTTGCTCTCCTTTAAATTCATGACCTCTTTTACCATGCTTTGTTTATGTTTACATGCATTCCAAATACAGCCTGTTGAGTCCAGTTGTTTCCTGCATGAATTTTTCAGCGCTGACTGTTTGGGACTAGAGAACCAGTGGGTGTGCTCGTCCCTGGGGAGGGCCACCTCTCCCTCCCTCTCCAGCTTCGCCCAGGTCCCTGTAGTTGTCTGTGTAGGGTTGTGGCCTCTCAGGCTGCTCTCCATGTGGTTTATTTAGCGTGTTCATTGGTGCTGTCCTTGTTCAGCTCACGTTTAGGCGGCCATGTTTCTGGGACTTCACTGGTATATATTATAACAATAGGAAACACAGCCTCATGACAAAGTGCTTTACAATCTTTCTACCCCTTTAAAACTTTTTTCTATTCAAAAAAAAAAGAATGGCAACTTAAAAGAGAATGAGCAGAATAAAAAGAGAAAAAAACTGCTGAATGAACCTGACTATTTTGGAACTATGCAGGAAGGTTTTTGCTGCCAGAAAAATGTAAAGTGAACGGCCTCAGCGGTATAAACCAGGGTGCACGCAGTGCAGTGAATGAAAAGAGCTTGGAGGGAGCACGGCAAGGTTTTACAACAGCCGTATTTAGGGGGAAAAATAATGAGTGTTTTTCTGCCATTTCCCAGGTTATCTAAACTAGGTCCTGAAGGGATAAGCTGATCAAAGCAGCATAGAAAATGAGATTACTTATCCTGCAGGCGATACAGGCAAAATGTTATTTCTGTTTGTTTCCTTGCTTCTCTAGTACCACAAAGTCAAGACGTGCTTTTTATCTCCAACGGGGGTCTTTGGTGATGCTTTGTTTTGTTTACACTTTTGTATTTGTGAGTGGAGCTTTGTGGACAGCTACATAAATGTTCCAAGGGTGCAGCTGAGTCATCAGGCTTACTGCAGGTTTTACCCTTCACCCACAGAGCCACCTGGAGACAGGCTCCCTCTCTTCCTCCTATTTGACCAGGATTGGAGCCAGCGCAGGCATCAGCAGACGCTGATCAGTGGTATTTTGGTGTCAGGGGTGTGGTCCAGTAGTCCATACATTGATCAGAATGGATTGATAATGGTGCCTGGAAGCGGAGTGCCACATAGTTGATGCCGTTTGTCGTCTTACCAGCTCTATGAAGGGGTGTAGGGCAAATGGGCTGCGAAGTCCCCAACCGTGTTGGAGCGGTCCTTTCCCAGCAGTAAGGAAATCAGCGTGGTAGTCTTAGCAGCTCACAGAAAATCTGAAAGAGTGCATACCTCCTATTTCTCTTTCTCTTGTCTCTTTCTTTTAGAGGTTATTTTCTTCTGAGGAAGTCACTCAGAAGGACTATGCTCTCCCTAACCCCAGCTGGGATAAGGACCTAAGACTCCTTTTTGGGGCCAGTTCATGAAGAAATGTGAAGATGGCTCCTGGAAACGTTTGCCTTCATACAGACAAAACCCTTCTCAAGTCCTTCAAGACTTCCACACC
The DNA here is from genome assembly GCF_903995435.1 of Acomys russatus. Taxonomy (NCBI): domain Eukaryota; kingdom Metazoa; phylum Chordata; class Mammalia; order Rodentia; family Muridae; genus Acomys; species Acomys russatus. The sequence goes on from NC_067151.1 coordinate 65,081,571, forward strand.
CGCTTTGTTGGTAAGAACAGCCCGTAAACTATTTCCCACGGTCGATATTTGCATATCAGTGTGGAGTGTAATAGACTGCCGCACTAATCCCTAAGAGAAGGAAGAGCCACGCGTGCTAGTTCTTCCACGTATAAAACCCCTCTCAGCAGGAAGCTCATGGGAGCTCAAGGCCGGCCAGGGCCACACAGCAAGTTCAAGACTGTGGGCTACACAGCAGGACCCCTTTTCAGAGCGGGGAAGAAGAAAAGGAGGGGGTGAAAAGTGGAGCAAGAAAGAACAAGGGTAGAGAAAGGAAAGGAGGGAAATGGAAAGGAGATTAGGAAGGAAGGAAAGAAAGAAAAAAACAACAACACAGGGAGTTCTAATAGTTCCCAGGTTGGTTGGTTGGGGGCAGAGTTCTGAGACAGAGTTTCTTGTGTATAGTTTTGGCTGATCTGGAACTCACTCTGTAGACCAGGCTGGCCTCAGAGCTCGCAGAGATCTGCCTGCCTCTGCCTCCTGAGTGCTGGAATTAAAGGCGTGCGCCACCACCACCCAGCTAGACCCCAGTTTTTTGGTTGGTTGGTTGGTTGGTTGGTTGGCTGGTTTTTTTTTCAAGACAGGGTTTTTCTATGTAGCCTTGGTTGCCCTGGACTCGCTTTGTAGACCAGGCTGGCCTCTGAGCTCGCAGAGATCTGCCTGCCTCTGCCTCCCCGAGTAATGAGATTACAGGTGTGCACCATGGCACCCAGCTCAGTCCCCAGTTCTCTAGGCCAGAAATCTTACTAAATTTTGTGGATTAAGGGACAGCATAAAACAGTATCAAAAATGAGATGATCCCTGTAGGGGCCAAAGGAAAAACACCTTGACCCTGACTTGACCCCCAAGCCCAAAACCAGGGCTAAGAAACAGAATCCCACCAATCCCTGAGCTTGCCACAGAAACCCACTAATCCCTGAGCTCAGGACTTGAGATCCCACTGCCACCCTCAGGAAACCCTATAAAAACCCTGCCTTCTGTTCAGTTCCCTGTTGCTTCTCACCCAGAAGCAGCCACCCCTCCTGGGTTTTTTCCCTTCCAATAAATGTCTTGAGTGAGGTTTGTTGTACAGTGTGACATTGTGGTATTTATTCCTTGGCTCCAATTGCCAGGCCACCTCTCAGAGCGGAGCTGACACTTGTGTTGGGGAAACCTTCCCTCCCTTAACAGAGCTGTGACACGCCTACAAAGGAAGCTTTTCTCTTCGTAACTGCAGCACTCAGTTCCATCCAGCCTTGCATCTTGAAGCTGGCATCACCAATTTCTCTTCTCTTTATCTCAGAATCCGGCTCCATCTCCCTGAGATGGTTAGAACACTTGAATCGCTGGTCTTAGTTGGAGTTACTGTTGCTGTGAAGAAAACTATGACCAAAAGCAAGTGAGGAGGCAGGAGTTTATTTGGCTTACACTTAACACACTGAATTTCATCAGTGAAGGACAGCAGGAAGTCAAACAGGGCAGGAAGCGGGAGGCAGGAGCTGATGCAGAGGCCGTGGAGAGGTGCTTGCTCATCCTGCTTTCTTACAGCACTGTCCTCTATGGCCTGGGCCCTCCCTCACTGATCACTAATTAGGAAAATGCCAGGAGGGGGCATAGGGGGAAGAGCAGGAGGGACTGGGAGGGAAGTTCCAATCAGGATGTAAAGTAAATAAATAAATTAAAGAATAAAAGAAAAGAAAATGCCCTACAGCCAGATGTTATGGAGGCATTTTCTCAACTGAGGCTTCCCGCTCTCTGATGGCTGCAGCTTGTGTCACGGTCACATACGCTCCATCCCACCCTCTGTGACCACACACCTCGTACCCAGCACTCACAAATTACACTTCCTGTCATTCTGGGTTTGCTTGGGTTTTTGGTTTTGTTTTTTAACACACTTTGTATCAAATAACTTAATTCTGTGCAAGTTTTATTTGTTTGTTTATTCTCTAAAGTTAACGACTTCACAATAACCTTTGCTCTGTCCTGACAGTTTGTCTCCTGTTTTTCTGGTCTACTGACTGTCCTTGTGGGTGCCTGCTTCCTTCTGGTCCCCTCCTCACACCTCTAGTGCTTTCCATCCTCACCCTCAGCTGGCCTTGCTTCCTATTTCACTAAAAAATAAAGCCAGCAGATGAGCATCTTGTCTCCTCCTCTCTGTACCTGAGCTTGTTCTGTTCTGCATGAATGAACTGACCATGAATGGCGGTCTTTGTGCACTGTGTTCCCATCCCCTGGCCTCCTGGGGACTTTTCCTGCCACATCTTTGTCGCCAGGAGACCTCCCACAGATGCCATTACTCATCCTAGTCTCTCAGCAGCACTCCAACACGCCACCATCAGACTAGCATAGGGTGTACCCATTTCTTGGTACACAGTATTTTTGTTTGCTTTGTTTTGTTTTTGTTTTTTGAGACAGGGTTTCTCTGTGTGATAGTCCTAGGTATCCTGGACTCACTTTGTAGACCAGCCTGGCATCGAACTCTCAGAGAACCACCTCTGTCTCCCTCCTGAGTGCTGGGATTAAAGGCGTGTGCCACCATGCCTGGCTAGTACTCTTCCTTTTAGTTTAACTTTTTATTGCTCAGTCCCTTTCATCTCCCTTCACACCCAGCCTGGAAGAAACAAAAAATAGATGGGCAGTGGTGGTGCACACCTGTACTGCCAGCACTCAGGGAGCCAGTGAGAAGGGGGCAGTGGTGGTGCACACCTGTACTGCCAGCACTCGGGGAGCCAGTGAGAGGGGGGCAGTGGTGGTACACACCTGTACTGCCAGCACTCGGGAGCCAGTGAGAGGGGGGGGCAGTGGTGGTGCACATCTGTACTGCCAGCACTCGGGGAGCCAGTGAGGGGGGGGGGCAGTGGTGGTACACATCTGTACTGCCAGCACTCGGGGAGCCAGTGAGAGGGAGGCAGTGGTGGTGCACACCTGTACTGCCAGCACTCGGGGAGCCAGTGAGAGGGGGGCAGTGGTGGTGCACACCTGTACTGTCAGCACTCGGGGAGCCAGTGAGAGGGAGGCAGTGGTGGTGCACACCTGTACTGTCAGCACTCGGGGAGCCACTGAGGGGGGCAGTGGTGGTGCACACCAGTGATGCCAGCACTCGGGGAGCCAGTGAGAAGGGGGCAGTGGTGGTGCACACCTGTACTGCCAGCACTCGGGGAGCCAGTGAGGGGGAGGCAGTGGTGGTGCACACCTGTACTGCCAGCACTTGGGGAGCCAGTGAGGGGGGCAGTGGTGGTGCACACCTGTGATGCCAGCACTCGTGGAGCCAGTGAGGGGGGCAGTGGTGGTGCACACCTGTACTGCCAGCACTCGGGGAGCCAGTGAGAGAGGGGCAGTGGTGGTGCACACCTGTAATGCCAGCACTCGGTGAGCCAGTGAGGGGGCGGCAGTGGTGGTGCACACCTGTACCGCCAGCACTCGGGGAGCCAGTGAGAAGGGGGCAGTGGTGGTGCACACCTGTACTGCCAGCACTCGGGGAGCTAGTGAGAGGGGGGCAGTGGTGGTGCACACCTGTACTGCCAGCACTCGGGGAGCCAGTGAGAGGGGGGCAGTGGTGGTACACACCTGTACTGCCAGCACTCGGGGAGCCAGTGAGAGGGGGGGGCAGTGGTGGTGCACACCTGTACTGCCAGCACTCGGGGAGCCAGTGAGAGGGGGGCAGTGGTGGTGCACACCTATACTGCCAGCACTCGGGGAGCTAGTGAGAGGGGGGCAGTGGTGGTGCACACCTGTACTGCCAGCACTCGGGGAGCCAGTGAGAGGGGGGCAGTGGTGGTGCACACCTGTACTGCCAGCACTCGGGGGGCCAGTGAGAGGGGGGCAGTGGTGGTGCACACCTGTACTGCCAGCACTCGGGGAGCCAGTGAGAGGGGGGGCAGTGGTGGTGCACACCTGTAATGGCAGCACTCGGGGAGCCAGTGAGAGGGGGGCAGTGGTGGTGCACACCTGTAATGGCAGCACTCGGGGGGCCAGTGAGAGGGGGGCAGTGGTGGTGCACACCTATACTGCCAGCACTCGGGGGGCCAGTGAGAGGGGGGGCAGTGGTGGTGCACACCTGTAATGGCAGCACTCGGGGAGCCAGTGAGAGGGGGGCAGTGGTGGTGCACACCTGTAATGGCAGCACTCGGGGAGCCAGTGAGAGGGGGGCAGTGGTGGTGCACACCTATACTGCCAGCACTCGGGGAGCCAGTGAGAGGGGAGCAGTGGTGGTGCACACCTGTAATGGCAGCACTCGGGGAGCCAGTGAGAGGGGGGCAGTGGTGGTACACACCTGTAATGGCAGCACTCGGGGAGCCAGTGAGAGGGGGGCAGTGGTGGTGCACACCTATACTGCCAGCACTCGGGGAGCCAGTGAGAGGGGGGCAGTGGTGGTGCACACCTGTACTGCCAGCACTCGGGGAGCCAGTGAGGGGGGGCAGTGGTGGTGCACACCTGTACTGCCAGCACTCGGGGAGCCAGTGAGGGGGGGCAGTGGTGGTACACACCTGTACTGCCAGCACTCGGGAAGCCAGTGGGGGGGGCCAGTGGTGGTGCACACCTGTACTGCCAGCACTCGGGGAGCCAGTGAGGGCGGGCAGTGGTGGTGCACACCTATACTGCCAGCACTCGGGGAGCCAGTGAAAGGGGGGGCAGTGGTGGTGCACACCTGTACTGCCAGCACTCGGGGAGCCAGTGAAGGGGGGCAGTGGTGGTGCACACCTGTACTGCCAGCACTCGGGGAGCCATTGGGGGGGCAGTGGTGGTGCACACCTATACTGCCAACACTCGGGGAGCCAGTGAGAGGGGGGGCAGTGGTGGTGCACACCTGTACTGCCAGCACTCGGGGAGCCAGTGAGAGAGGGGCAGTGGTGGTGCACACCTGTACTGCCAGCACTTGGGGAGCCAGTGAGAGGGGGGGCAGTGGTGGTGCACACCTGTACTGCCAGCACTCGGGGAGCCAGGGAGAGGGGGGCCAGTGGTGGTGCACACCTGTACTGCCAGCACTCGGGGAGCCAGGGAGAGGGGGGGCAGTGGTGGTGCACACCTGTACTGCCAGCACTCGGGGAGCCAGGGAGAGGGGGGCAGTGGTGGTGCACACCTGTACTGCCAGCACTTGGGGAGCCAGTGAGAGGGGCGGCAGTGGTGGTGCACACCTGTACTGCCAGCACTCGGGGAGCCAGGGAGAGGGGGGGGCAGTGGTGGTGCACACCTGTACTGCCAGCACTCGGGGAGCCAGTGAGAGGGGGGCAGTGGTGGTGCACACCTGTACTGCCAGCACTCGGGGAGCCAGTGAGAGGGGGGCAGTGGTGGTGCACACCTGTAATGCCAGCACTCGGGGAGCCAGTGAGAGGGAGGCAGTGGTGGTGCACACCTGTAATGCCAGCACTCGGGGAGCCAGTGAGGGGGGCAGTGGTGGTGCACACCTGTACTGCCAGCACTCGGGGAGCCAGTGAGAGGGGGGAGGTGAGGGGAAATCTCATTGTGGAAGCTGTGTCACACTGTGTTCCATACTATATACACCCTTTTGTCCACACACAGCTTTACTTTCAAATGTTCATTGCAATGAGCCGTTGGTTCCAGGCCATTGGCTTCTGCTCCATCACCAATACTGGAGCCTCAGTGGGACTCCTCCTCCTCGATGTTCTAGTGTTGCCCTGTATCATGGAGGCCGTACAGCTTTGCATCTGCAGGACCAACCCCTTCCTGAGCTCTCGTAGTTCGTCTATGGGTTAGATACTGGAGTGAGCCAACGCAAAGCCCTGCGTCGGGCCTGGGTGGTAGCCCTGCATCCCCAACCCCTGCTCCAGCTCATCCAGTGCAGAGCCAGCTCTCCAGCGACCATGCTCTCAGGGCTGGCTCACCACACCACACCAACAGAGCCAGCTCTACTGTGCTGCACAGGCAGGGGGCAGGGCCCACCTCCTGCAGGGGGGACGGGGAGGGCATCTCTCCCTCGCCCACACCACCCCGTGGCAGACAAGTGGCAGGGCCAGCTCTCCCACGCTTATGGCATCTGGCTGGCTCACCGGCAACCCCCACAAGCAGGCCAGCTCAACAGTGCACAGTGTTCTTTATCATTGTGGTCCCATCTAATCTCATGATTTTAGGAGTCGTTCAGAAACTTCTCAATTTAGTCATTGCAGCTAGTGTCTTGGCTTGCTTTCTGTTGCTGTAAACACTATGACTAAAAGCAGCTTGAGGAGAAAAGGGTTTATTCCATGCTTACTGCTTGAAACCCAGTCGTGAAGGGAAGCCGGACCAGAAGCCAGAGGCACAGAGGAGGCCGTGCTGACTTCCTCCAGGTACCTTGTTGAGCCATGGTGGGATGGGCCCTCCCAAGCCCACCACTAATGGAGAAAACGTCCCTCGAGCTTGACTGTGCGGTATGACGGAGGAGCTCCTCAGCTAAGGTCCCCTCTTCCTGAGTGGCTGCAGCCTGTGTCACATTGAAAAATACTAACTGCCACACTTAGTTTCACACCTGTGTAGGTTGAAATTATGGTTCTACAGAGCATAGACAGCAAAGTGTGAGTTTGGGCACAGTACTTTAGCTTTCCCTGGCTCCGTGTCCTCATGACTACAGGAGTACATGAAACAAAAGTCAGTCTCCGTGTCCTCATGACTACAGGACTACATGAAACAAAAGTCAAATTGCTTTAACCAGGAGTAGTTGGTCACTTTCAGGTTTCTGTTTAGAGCCAAGAATCAGTCTATCTCACCAAAGGAAAAAGAATTTTCTTAAGTAACTTACATTACTAAATTTTAATGGTTAAATTACTTTTTAAAATGATGTTTCTTTTTTAATATATACATTTATATTATTACACATGGGTAAAATAAACTACATACAGCAGGAAGAACCATGAGACAATCAGGAATTATATAAATGTTGCATTCACAGTGATTTGGCTATTTGTGTGTGGCAACCTTGAAGTAAATAAACATCTTTCCTGTCTTGTTGGGTCTAAATTTCTAAGTGGAGATTAATATCTATCATATCTCATCTCTATTAATTAAACATCTATCTTGATATAAAAACATCTTAACCCCTAACCTACTAAGCTTAATTGAAAGACTAAACTATCTGGTCTTCAAACCCATCAGAGATTTGAGAAGGGATAAAACTTAAATACTTGAGTGAACCCGGAGTTCAGGTTATCAGCTTCCAAAATGACAAAATGACTGAGACAGTTTACTTCCTGAACAGTCACCCAAACAGCTAAATTACTTAAAAGTACATTTTAATGCTGAGTATGGTAGAGGATGTCTAAAGGTTCAATGCTCCGGGGACTCAGACAGGAGAGTGAGAGCCTGAGACCATCCTGGGCTACGCCGTGGGACCCTGTTCCAACAGACCAGCCCCCACCCCATGCCACCAGGTTAACTTTTGCGCACGGAGCCCTGGGCCTAATCCCTGGCACTATAAAAATGCTACTGTTTTGTCAATGCCCTTAATCTGATGCAACCTGGCATCTCTGTGGTCAAACTTACCAAAATGGTCTGTGCATGGAAACTATTACTGACCTGCCAGTTTGGGTGGCCACTGTTCATTTTATAGTGTAAAGCTGGCCCTCTTACCCCTTGTGCCTCCGCCAGCCCTCCTCCCACCAGTAGCCAGGTGCTCCATGTGCCAACCCCCTGCTGTTGCCCCACTGCCTTAGCATCACCCTCCGTGTGCCAACCCCCTGCTGTCGCCCCACTGCCTTCAGCATCACCCTCCGTGTGCCAACCCCCTGCTGTCACCCCACTGCCTTCAGCATCACCCTCCGTGTGCCAACCCCCTGCTGTCGCCCCACTGCCTTCAGCATCACCCTCCGTGTGCCAACCCCCTGCTGTCGCCCCACTGCCTTAGCATCACCCTCCATGTGCCAACCCCCTGCTGTCGCCGCACTGCCTTCAGCATCACCCTCCGTGTGCCAACCCCCTGCTGTCGCCCCACTGCCTTCAGCATCACCCTCCGTGTGCCAACCCCCTGCTGTCGCCCCACTGCCTTCAGCATCACCCTCCGTGTGCCAACCCCCTGCTGTCACCCCACTGCCTTCAGCATCACCCTCCGTGTGCCAACCCCTGCTGTCGCCCCACTGCCTTAGCATCACCCTCCGTGTGCCAACCCCCTGCTGTCGCCCCACTGCCTTCAGCATCACCCTCTGTGTGCCAACCCCCTGCTGTCGCCCCACTGCCTTCAGCATCACCCTCCGTGTGCCAACCCCCTGCTGTCGCCCCACTGCCTTCAGCATCACCCTCCGTGTGCCAACCCCCTGCTGTCGCCGCACTGCCTTCAGCATCACCCTCCGTGTGCCAACCCCCTGCTGTCGCCCCACTGCCTTAGCATCACCCTCCGTGTGCCAACCCCCTGCTGTCGCCCCACTGCCTTAGCATCACCCTCCGTGTGCCAACCCCCTGCTGTCACCCCACTGCCTTAGCATCACCCGCCGTGTGCCAACCCCCTGCTGTCGCCCCACTGCCTTCAGCATCACCCGCCGTGTGCCAACCCCCTGCTGTCGCCCCACTGCCTTCAGCATCACCCTCTGTGTGCCAACCCCCTGCTGTCGCCCCACTGCCTTCAGCATCACCCTCCGTGTGCCAACCCCCTGCTGTCGCCCCACTGCCTTAGCATCACCCTCTGTGTGCCAACCCCTGCTGTCGCCCCACTGCCTTCAGCATCACCCTCTGTGTGCCAACCCCCTGCTGTCGCCCCACTGCCTTCAGCATCACCCTCCGTGTGCCAACCCCCTGCTGTCGCCCCACTGCCTTCAGCATCACCCTCCGTGTGCCAACCCCCTGCTGTCGCCCCACTGCCTTAGCATCACCCTCTGTGTGCCAACCCCCTGCTGTCGCCCCACTGCCTTCAGCATCACCCTCTGTGTGCCAACCCCCTGCTGTCGCCCCACTGCCTTCAGCATCACCCTCCGTGTGCCAACCCCCTGCTGTCGCCCCACTGCCTTCAGCATCACCCTCCGTGTGCCAACCCCCTGCTGTCGCCCCACTGCCTTAGCATCACCCTCCGTGTGCCAACCCCCTGCTGTCGCCCCACTGCCTTAGCATCACCCTCTGTGTGCCAACCCCCTGCTGTCGCCCCACTGCCTTCAGCATCATCCTCCGTGTGCCAACCCCCTGCTGTCGCCCCACTGCCTTAGCATCACCCTCTGTGTGCCAACCCCCTGCTGTCGCCCCACTGCCTTAGCATCACCCTCTGTGTGCCAACCCCCTGCTGTCGCCCCACTGCCTTCAGCATCACCCTCCGTGTGCCAACCCCCTGCTGTCGCCCCACTGCCTTAGCATCATCCTCCGTGTGCCAACCCCCTGCTGTCGCCCCACTGCCTTAGCATCACCCTCCGTGTGCCAACCCCCCTGCTGTCGCCCCACTGCCTTAGCATCACCCTCCGTGTGCCAACCCCCTGCTGTCGCCCCACTGCCTTAGCATCACCCTCCGTGTGCCAACCCCCTGCTGTCGCCCCACTGCCTTAGCATCACCCTCCGTGTGCCAACCCCCTGCTGTCGCCCCACTGCCTTAGCATCACCCTCCGTGTGCCAACCCCCTGCTGTCGCCCCACTGCCTTAGCATCACCCTCCGTGTGCCAACCCCCTGCTGTCACCCCGCTGCCTTAGCATCACCCTCCGTGTGCCAACCCCCTGCTGTCGCCCCACTGCCTTAGCATCACCCTCCGTGTGCCAACCCCCTGCTGTCGCCCCACTGCCTTAGCATCACCCTCTGTGTGCCAACCCCCTGCTGTCGCCCCACTGCCTTAGCATCACCCTCCGTGTGCCAACCCCCTGCTGTCGCCCCACTGCCTTCAGCATCACCCTCCGTGTGCCAACCCCCTGCTGTCACCCCACTGCCTTCAGCATCACCCTCCGTGTGCCAACCCCCTGCTGTCGCCCCACTGCCTTCAGCATCATCCTCTGTGTGCCAACCCCCTGCTGTCGCCCCACTGCCTTCAGCATCACCCTCCGTGTGCCAACCCCCTGCTGTCACCCCACTGCCTTAGCATCACCCTCCGTGTGCCAACCCCCTGCTCTCGCCCCACTGCCTTCAGCATTACAGATCTTGCGCTTTAGTCCAAGTGTGAGACCTCGGGACATTTTGTCAAAGAGCAGCGTCTGCCCCAGTTAACCAGGGGTAGAGCCAGAAGCTCTAATTCTGTAGCAAATTTGTTTTACTAGGTTTTCTCATTTTTATGAGTTTCCTCACAATTTGAAACTCTTTGACCAGAAATGTTGCACTGTTAAGTTGATTTCAGGAGCCCTGATGGTTCTAACCCAAATGTGGTGATTTTATATGTTTCTGCTTCAGGACAGCAGGATAAATTTACAACTGCCAGGAAAACTATTTCCTTAGTATTGCGTTATTCATTCTCATTAAAATCCATTTAAACTAGACTTACGCCAAGAAGAGTTTCTGCTTGTGCCTCACTATTTTGCTCAGTTACTATTAGAATTTATATACATATTCACTAATTTCCGTGTGTGTGTGTGTGTGTGTGTGTGTGTGTGTGTGTGTGTGTGTGTAGGTACTTTGTTGTTGTTGTTTTTTTTTTTTTTTTTTACTTAATACATCTTTATGCTATCCCCAGAGAGCTTATGTTCTCTTATATTCTCCTCAAGTTTTGTTTATGTTTGGTTTATTGCTTGGTTGGGACAGGGTAGCTGTAGTTATTTGTTATAGGATCTTTGATCCCATTGTGATCCATGAGATTGTGAACTGTAAAAATCTGTCTTTGATCCCATTGTGATCCCTGAAATTGAACTGTAAATCCCTCTTTATTGTGGTTGAACCCTAACACACCTTTAATGCAAGAACTTTCTGTTTATTGTAAACAGGTGATTAAGGTGAGGTTCAGCCCTAGCACACACCTTTAATCCAAGAGCTCTCCGTACACAGGATTTAATAAAATTAGCCCTAGGTCAAGAGGCAGAGCAAGAAACCAGCTGACAGGGATTAAAGAGTAGGGGGACTTTGAGTTGAGGGGTGTTTAAGACAGTGTGGAGAAGCAGAAGAGGCTTTTAGTCTTTGGCATTTTCAGCTCTTGGGAGTTCGAGACTTTAGCTCTTTGGCTCTTAGCTCTCTAGCTCTTGAGCTCCTCAGCTCCTTTGCAGTTGGCTTTTGGGATTTGAGCTGGCAGCCTTTGTCCTTAGGGTTCTGGGCCTTTTCCCCTGGGATGTGAGCTGAGTAGGAAGTCCAGCTGGGAGATTTCTCTACCTCTCTGAGCGAGCAGGTTTTTCACCCCGGCATCTGGCTCCTGAGTCTTATTAGTAAAAATAGAACAGGGATTTTCAATTAAAACAACAGTTTTTACTAGGTTATTGGGATTTTTTGTTTTTTGTTCTGTTTTGTTTCCAAGACAGGGTTTCTCTTATAGCCATGACTGTCCTGGAACTCACTCTGTAGACCAGGCTGGCCTTAAACTCAGAGATCCACCTGCCCCTGCCTCCCAAGTGCTGTGATTAAAGGTGTGTGCCACCAGCTCCTGTTGTTTTTATTTTGCTTTGAGACAGGGTTTCACAGAGTTCAGACTGGCCTCAAGCTCACCATGCTGCCAAGGATGGCCTTGAACGTCTCTGATCTTTCTGTTTTTACCTCCCAAGTGCACTGACACACACAATGTCGTTGGGTGCTCAAGAACCCAGAGCTTTGTGCGCGCTAGGCAAGCTACACCGCAGCCACTATACTCTTTGGCATTTTAATCACTTATCCAGCCACATATATAGTCTTTTGTTTTTAAGTCGAATCATTTATTTATTTGCGACATTTTGTGCCGCAGACCGTCTCTTTCGGGTATCGGTCCTTGGGTCAGGAGTTCTCAAAGTGTCGGTAGACAAAGACAGGCGAGTGATACAACAAACGCAAAGGTGCTGTTTGATTCTGAGTGTATTTTGGAGAGAAACAAGCCAGGTTTATATACACATTTCAAAATGAGGGTGTACACATGTGGTTACATTATTTTTCCATAAAAATCAAAAATACAGGATGTAGTGTAATTATGTTGTCATCAATCAAGAGTGATAATCTTTCATAAGTCATTAGATTTCTTTATCAAAGGTCAATGTTCTCTCGTTATGCCAAACATCTATGAGTCAGGACAGTTTGTTTTCTTAGCTCATCTGCCACTACCTGGAGTCTTACTCAAAACTTTATTTGTAAGTCATAATATGAACTATTCACTGGTGATTAATTCTTAGCCATGTTTTCATTAACAAGTGGACCAGAACTTAGTGGTAGGCTTGACTGAATGACTCTTGGCTGCAGTTTCAAGTAAAGGGTCACCTAGCAACAGTTATGTCTGAAAACTTCTCTGATAAGAAAATAAAAACAAAGGTGGAAAGGAAAACATTCAGAAGGACAGTCAGGATGTCCCCAAACAGTGAGTGAGAAGAGAGAACTGCGATTAGTTTACTCCTGGCAAGAACGTCAGACCCTCTGCAGGAAGCCCTCCCTTGGGTAGGGGTCGCACCTCTGTTCTGTGGTAATGTTTGTCACACAGACTCCACTGGAGGGGTCGTGACAATTTTGCTTTTTTTTTTTTAAGATTTATTTATTTATACAGTATTCTGCCCATGTGCCAGAAGAGGATACCAGATCTCATTAAAATTGGTTGAAAGCCACCATGTGGTTGCTGAGAATTGAACTCGGGACCTTTAGAAGAACAGCCAGTGCTCTTAACCTCTGAGCCATCTCTCCAGCCCCCACATATAATCTTGTCAGGGTACAGGTGCTTAGTTCTGCCATTGCATTTTTCTTACGTCTGGTTTTGTGTGTGTGTGTGTTTTGTTTTTGGGGGTTTGTTTGTTTGTTTGTTTGTTTTGCCCTCTTGTACCCATACCCCTATGTCTTTGCAGACCCCAGGTTGAGGAAGGAAGAACAGTTAATTAAGTTAAAGAAGGCCCAACAGTTCACCAGAAGCTTGGAGGAAGGGCTGGGCTTTGAGTATGTCATGTTCCATAACAGCATTGAGAAGAGGGTTGTGTGCATCTTCCAAGGAGGCCTTCACCTGCAGGGAGTGCCTGGGTAAGAACCACGACCCAGCATCATGGGGCTTGAAGACGGTTATTCTCACATAGCTAAGGACAACATTCAAGTAGTAATTAGATACAAATTCATTGATATGGAAAGGTGTTTATAATACAATATTGAGAATTATCTATATGGTTACATTTTAAAATGTTAACATAATATAAAATGATATATATAGTATATTATTATAGGACATATGGTATATATAGTATACTATTATAGGACATGTGGTATATATAGTATATTATTATAGGACATATGGTATATATAGTATGTTATTATAGGACATATGGTATATAGAGTATACTATTATAGGACATATGGTATATATAGTATACTATTATAGGACATATGGTATATATAGTATGTTATTATAGGACATATGGTATATATAGTATGTTATTATAGGACATATGGTATATATAGTATATTATTATAGGACATATGGTATATATAGTATACTATTATAGGACATATGGTATATATAGTATGTTATTATAGGACATATGGTATATATAGTATATATAGTATATTATTATAGGACATATGGTATATATAGTATATTATTATAGGACTTATGGTATATATAGTATACTATTATAGGACTTATGGTATATATAGTATATTATTATAGGACATATGGTATATATAGTATATTATTATAGGACTTATGGTATATATAGTATGTTATTATAGGACATATGGTATATATAGTATATTATTATAGGACATATGGTATATATAGTATATTATTATAGGACATATGGTATATATAGTATGTTATTATAGGACATATGGTATATATAGTATATTATTATAGGACTTATGGTATATATAGTATATTATTATAGGACTTATGGTATATATAGTATACTATTATAGGACATATGGTATATATAGTATACTATTATAGGACATATGGTATATAGAGTATATTATTATAGGACATATGGTATATAGAGTATACTATTATAGGACATATGGTATATATAGTATGTTATTATAGGACATATGGTATATATAGTATGTTATTATAGGACATATGGTATATATAGTATACTATTATAGGACATATGGTATATATAGTATGTTATTATAGGACATATGGTAATATAGTATATTATTATAGGACATATGGTATATAGTATTTTATCGACATATGGTATATATCGTATATTATTATAGGACTTATGGATATATAGTATACTATTATAGGACTTATGGTATATATCTATTATTATAGGACATATGGTCTATATAGTATATTATTATAGGACTTATGGTATATATAGTATGTTATTATAGGACATATGGTATATATCGTATTATTCTAGGACATATGGTATATATAGTATATTATTATAGGACATATGGTCTATATAGTATGTTATTATGGACTATGGTATATCGTATATTATTATAGGACTTATGTATATATAGTATATTATTATAGGACTTATGGTAGATATAGTATACTATTATAGGACATATGGTATATATAGTATACTATTATAGGACATATGGTATATATAGTATATTATTATAGGACATATGGTAGTCATAGAGTATACTATTATAGGACATATGGTATATATAGTATATTATTATAGGACATATGGTATATAGAGTATACTATATAGGGACATATGGTATATAGAGTATACTATTATAGGACATATGGTATATATAGCTATGTGTAATTAGGACATATGGTATATATAGTATGTTATTTAGGACCATATTGTCTTTATAGTATTTTATTATAGGACATATGGTATATATAGTATTTTCGTATACATTATAGGACATATGGTATATGTAGTATACTATTATAGGAAAAAAACATATGGTATATATTAGTATACTATTATAGGACTTATGGTATGTATAGTTACATTATAGTACTTATGTATGTATAGCTATATATTATAGGACTCTTATGGTTATATATAGCTATTACTATTAATGACATATGTAATAGTCTACTATTATAGGGACATTATGGTATATCTAGTATTTATTGTAGGCAATGGTAATTTAGTTATTACTATTATAGGACATATGGTATATATAGTATGTTATTGTAGGACATATGGTATATATAGTATGTTATTGTAGGACATATGGTATATATAGTATGTTATTGTAGGACATATGGTATATATAGTATGTTATTATAGGACATATGGTATATATAGTATACTATTATAGGACATATGGTATATATAGTATACTATTATAGGACATATGGTATATATAGTATACTATTATAGGACATATGGTATATATAGTATATTATTATAGGACATATGGTATATATAGTATGTTATTATAGGACATATGGTATATATAGTATACTATTATAGGACATATGGTATATATAGTATACTATTATAGGACTTATGGTATATATAGTATACTATTATAGGACTTATGGTATATATAGTATATTATTATAGGACATATGGTATATATAGTATACTATTATAGGACATATGGTATATATAGTATACTATTATAGGACATATGGTATATATAGTATATTATTATAGGACTTATGGTATATATAGTATACTATTATAGGACATATGGTATATATAGTATACTATTATAGGACATATGGTATATAGAGTATATTATTATAGGACATATGGTATATAGAGTATACTATTATAGGACATATGGTATATATAGTATGTTATTATAGGACATTTGGTATATATAGTATGTTATTATAGGACATATGGTATATATAGTATACTATTATAGGACATATGGTATATATAGTATGTTATTATAGGACATATGGTAATATAGTATATTATTATAGGACATATGGTATATATAGTATATTATTATAGGACATATGGTATATATAGTATATTATTATAGGACTTATGGTATATATAGTATACTATTATAGGACTTATGGTATATATAGTATATTATTATAGGACATATGGTATATATAGTATATTATTATAGGACTTTATGGTATATATAGTATGTTTATTATAGGACATATGGTATATATCGTATATTATTATAGGACATATGGTATATATAGTATATTATTATAGGACATATGGTATATATAGTATGTTATTATAGGACATATGGTATACTATAGTATATTATTTAGGACTTATGGTATATATAGTATATTATTATAGGACTTATGGTATATATAGTATACTATTATAGGACTATGGTATATATAGTATACTATTATAGGACATATTGGTATATAGAGTATATTATTATAGGACATATGGTATATAGAGTATACTATTATAGGACATATGGTATATATAGTATATTATTATAGGACATATGGTATATAGAGTATACTATTATAGGACATATGGTATATAGGAGTATACTATTATAGGGACATATGGTATATATGTATGTTATTATAGGACATATGGTATATATAGTATGTTATTATAGGACATAGGTATATATAGTATGTTATTATAGGACATATGGTATATATAGTATACTATTATAGGACATATGGTATATATAGTATACTATTATAGGAATATGGTAATATAGTATTACTATTATAGGACTTATGGTAGTATTAGTATAATACTAGGACTTATGTATGTATAGTATACTATATAGGACTTATGGTATAATAGTACTACTATCTATAGGACATATGGTATATATAGATATACTATTATAGGACATATGGTATATATAGTATGTTATTGTAGGACATATGGTCTATATAGTATACTATTATAGGACATATGGTATATATCGTATGTATGTAGGGACATATTGGTATATATAGTATGTTATTGTAGGAACATATGATATTATAGTATGTTATTGTAGGACATATGGTATATATAGTATGTTATATAGGACATATGGTATATATAGTAACTATTATAGGACATATGGTATATATAGTATACTATTATAGGACATATGGTATATAAGTATACTATTATAGGACATATGGTATATATAGTATATTATTATAGGGACATATGGTATATATGTCTTGTCTATAGGACATATGGTATATATAGTATACTATTATAGGACATATGGTATATATAGTATACTATTATAGGACTTATGGTATATATAGTATACTATTATAGGACTTATGGTATATATAGTATATTATTATAGGACATATGGTATATATAGTATACTATTATAGGACATATGGTATATATAGTATACTATTATAGGACATATGGTATATATAGTATATTATTATAGGACTTATGGTATATATAGTATACTATTATAGGACATATGGTATATATAGTATATTATTATAGGACTTATGGTATATATAGTATATTATTATAGGACATATGGTATATATAGTATATTATTATAGGACTTATGGTATATATAGTATATTATTATAGGACATATGGTATATATAGTATGTTATTATAGGACATATGGTATATATAGTATGTTATTATAGGACATATGGTATATATAGTATGTTATTGTAGGACATATGGTATATATAGTATACTATTATAGGACATATGGTATATATAGTATGTTATTATAGGACATATGGTATATATAGTATACTATTATAGGACATATGGTATATATAGTATACTATTATAGGACATATGGTATATATAGTATATTATTATAGGACTTATGGTATATATAGTATACTATTATAGGACTTATGGTATATATAGTATATTATTATAGGACTTATGGTATATATAGTATACTATTATAGGACATATGGTATATATAGTATATTATTATAGGACATATGGTATATATAGTATGTTATTATAGGACTTATGGTATATATAGTATACTATTATAGGACATTTGGTATATATAGTATGTTATTATAGGACATATGGTATATATAGTATGTTATTATAGGACATATGGTATATATAGTATGTTATTGTAGGACATATGGTATATATAGTATATTATTATAGGACATATGGTATATATAGTATACTATTATAGGACATATGGTATATATAGTATGTTATTATAGGACATATGGTATATATAGTATGTTATTGTAGGACATATGGTATATATAGTATATTATTATAGGACATATGGTATATATAGTATACTATTATAGGACATATGGTATATATAGTATACTATTATAGGACTTATGGTATATATAGTATACTATTATAGGACATATGGTATATATAGTATATTATTATAGGACATATGGTATATATAGTATACTATTATAGGACATATGGTATATATAGTATACTATTATAGGACATATGGTATATATAGTATACTATTATAGGACATATGGTATATATAGTATACTATTATAGGACATATGGTATATATAGTATACTATTATAGGACTTATGGTATGTATAGTATACTATTATAGGACTTATGGTATATATAGTATACTATTATAGGACATATGGTATATATAGTATACTATTATAGGACATATGGTATATATAGTATACTATTATAGGACATATGGTATATATAGTATACTATTATAGGACATATGGTATATATAGTATACTATTATAGGACATATGGTATATATAGTATACTATTATAGGACATATGGTATATATAGTATATTATTATAGGACATATGGTATATATAGTATATTATTATAGGACTTATGGTATATATAGTATACTATTATAGGACATATGGTATATATAGTATATTATTATAGGACTTATGGTATATATAGTATACTATTATAGGACATTTGGTATATATAGTATATTATTATAGGACATATGGTATATATAGTATATTATTATAGGACTTATGGTATATATAGTATACTATTATAGGACATTTGGTATATATAGTATGTTATTATAGGACATATGGTATATATAGTATATTATTATAGGACTTATGGTATATATAGTATGTTATTATAGGACTTATGGTATATATAGTATGTTATTATAGGACATTTGGTATATATAGTATGTTATTATAGGACATATGGTATATATAGTATGTTATTATAGGACATATGGTATATATAGTATATTATTATAGGACATATGGTATATATAGTATATTATTATAGGACATATGGTATATATAGTATACTATTATAGGACATATGGTATATATAGTATGTTATTATAGGACATATGGTATATATAGTATACTATTATAGGACATATGGTATATATAGTATACTATTATAGGACATATGGTATATATAGTATATTATTATAGGACATATGGTATATATAGTATATTATTATAGGACATATGGTATATATAGTATGTTACTACAGGACATATGGTATATATAGTATATTATTATAGGACATATGGTATATATAGTATGTTACTACAGGACATATGGTATATATAGTATATTATTATAGGACATATGGTATATATAGTATGTTACTACAGGACATATGGTATATATAGTATATTATTATAGGACATATGGTATATATAGTATGTTATTATAGGACATATGGTATATATAGTATACTATTATAGGACATATGGTATATATAGTATATTATTATAGGACATATGGTATATATAGTATGTTACTACAGGACATATGGTATATATAGTATGTTATTATAGGACATATGGTATATATAGTATACTATTATAGGACATATGGTATATATAGTATATTATTATAGGACTTATGGTATATATAGTATACTATTATAGGACATATGGTATATATAGTATACTATTATAGGACATATGGTATATATAGTATACTATTATAGGACATATGGTATATATAGTATATTATTATAGGACATATGGTATATATAGTATACTATTATAGGACTTATGGTATATATAGTATATTACTACAGGACTTATGGTATATATAGTATATTATTATAGGACATATGGTATATATAGTATACTATTATAGGACATATGGTATATATAGTATATTATTATAGGACATATGGTATATATAGTATACTATTATAGGACTTATGGTATATATAGTATATTACTACAGGACTTATGGTATATATAGTATATTATTATAGGACATATGGTATATATAGTATACTATTATAGGACATATGGTATATATAGTATGTTACTACAGGACTTATGGTGTGTGGTACATTACTACAGGACATAGAGCAACAGAGTGTGATGAGCACGTTTGTGGTGCTTTGGCCCTGACTTGATGGTAATACCAAGGTTCTGAAGGTTTCCTCCTTTCATTTATCTGTACTTCCTGAGCTGTAAAGATTTCTCTTACTATTATTTTATAAACTCCAAAAAAAATAAAAAGAAGAAAAACAAAACTAGCCAGGCGTGGTGGTGCACGCCTTTAATCCCAGCAGTTGGGAGGCAGAGGCAGGTGAATCGCTGTGAGTTTGAGGCCAGCCTGGTCTACAAAGTGAGTCCAGGACAGCCAAGGCTACACAGAGAAACCCTGTCTCGAAAAACCAAAAAAAAGAAAAAAGAAAAAAAAAAAAGAAAAACTCTGTGTGTGTGCACACGTGAGTGCAGGTGCCCAAGGAATCCGGAGGCGTCAGATCCTCCCAGAGCTGGAGTGAGTTGCAGGTGGTTGTGCATAAAGTGCCGAGCCCTGAACTTGGGTCCTGTGCACGCGTGTATGCTCTTGACTGCTGAGCCATGGCCCCAGCCCCACTTCCTAAACTTAAACAAGGAGTATGCATGCATACAGGCATAATGTTTCGTAACTCACCCTTCGATGCCGTGATGTGATTGCTACTAAGCCCCACTTTTATCACAAGAATCCTTTCCATATGGACAAAGCTAAGGCTATGGATAGTATTTAACATTAATATACTAAACACAGGGTCAATGTATAAAGACACTTGAATCATTTCTGTCTCGAGAGGCTATTTCCTCCTCTGTTGTCATGACTAGGTTTGTCCATGGAGGTGCCATCGCGACCATGGTTGATGCCACTACCGGCACGTGTGCCATTTCTGAGGGAATTGCCATGACTGCCAACCTCAACATCAACTATAGAAAGTAAGTCTGGGACAACGCACCCTATGCTCTTATGTCAGACCCTGCAGCCGCAGACCCCGCGTCAGGGCAGACAGTGAGGAGGCCACCAGGCCTGAGCTCTCAGACTCCTGCCGAGAGGAGCTCCGGCCAAACCATACGCAGACATCCTGGGAGGAGAAGCTCTCGCTTCAGAACCTCTCCTTCCTCCAGACAGCCCGGAGTCTGTGCTGCCGGAAGACGAGCGCTGCCCTGCTCTCAGTGATTGAATAAAGCCTCACCTAGGGGAATAGTTTTTCTTTTTCTGTTAACTTGAAGGGCACATGCCATGTTGTGCATACAGAAGCCAGAGGACAGCGCACAGAAGTCAGCTCGCCCACCATTCGATCCCACAGATAAAACACAGGCCGTCAGGCTTGGCAGCAGGCACCCCGACTGGCTGAGCGTGTCTGAGATCCAGATAGAGCCCAGATAGTGCCTCCATGTTAAGAGAGAGAGCCATTTCTCAGAACTTCACACGAAGGAATAAAGCAGAGATCAGAGGTGTGAACCCATCAAAAGCAAAGTGCAGCATGGTCCTCACCACCCAGCTGCAGCCCTGCACCGAACAGCAGAATGGTTCCAGCCTTAGAGAATGAGCTGCAGGGCGGAACAGTGTGTGAGAACAACGGTCTCGAGATGGTCTCCAAGGGAGGCTTGTGGGCCATCACCGCAGCATAAGCTACTGCACATCTCCCCCTACCTGTCACAAACGCTGTAGTCCTTGAGTGCTGGGTTTTGGAAGCCATGCTTCATAGATTTTAAGTTCATTGTCTGTAGCTAATCCTTAGGCGTAGTATATTAAGGTCATCATATAGAAAAGTGTATCTCAGAGGCCAGTAAGCTTTTTCTGTTAATATTGTATAATTGTGGTCTATGTAGTCTGTGACACCGCTTTTCAGATCAGCCATGAAAGCACAGAAGCAGCTATAGATAGTGCGTAACCTGTGTTCCCATACAACTTCGTTTGTTAAACCAGTAGCTGTAGTTTGCCAAACCCAGAGGTCCATTTAGAAAAGGGCAGAGCGCTTACCTTCTTTCGTAGTTCCCTCTGCCCCTTACCTCCCCGCAGACAATAGCGGGTGATGCTGTTTTAACTTCTTCCTCTCTAGTGGCCAATAACAGTAACTTCAAATTAAAATTACTTATGCAGGATTGAAATGTACCATCTAAGAGCCATCAGGAAGGGGCCCTAAGCCGCTAAGGCTCCACAGATGAGGCTCTACATCCATTCTCTCGCGTGGAAATATCCAGTTTTTCCATTTGTTCAACAGACTGTATCTTGCCCATTGCGTATTCTTGACACCTTCAAGGAGCAGCTGACTGTGAGGTTGGGAGATTGCTCAGGTGGTCAAGTCCGAGCTAACCATGCGTGACAGTCTGAGATCAGAACCCCAGCACCTACTTAAGAAAGCTAGGCATGGTGCCACATGACTGCAGTCGAGTGCTGGGGAGGCAGAGATGGGAGGCTGCCTGGGCTTACTGACCGTTCAGTCTAAGCAGGTCAGGTCAGTGAGCTCTAGGTTCATAAGAAGCCCTGGCTCAGAAAGTAAAATAGACAGTGGCCAAGAAAGACTCGGGACATGGAGCTCCATTCTCTCTATGCCGACACTCAGACATGTGCACCACACAGGAACTGTGGCTGTGTTGGTTTGTTTCTGAGCCTTTTGATCTGGTCCATTGATTTGTGTGTCCATTTTCATGCCAGTACCTCTCTCTCTCTCTCTCTGTCTCTCTCTGTCTCTCTCTGTCTCTCTCTCTCTCTCTCTCTCTCTCTCTCTCTCTCTCTCTCTCTCTCTCCCCTCTCCCTCTCCCTCTCCCTCTCCCTCTCCAAGGTTTATCTGTGTAGCCCTGGCTGTACTGGAACTCACCATGTAGACCAGGCTGGCATTCAACTCACAGAGATCTGTAAAAGGCAAGGTTTTGTCTATGCCCGACTTAGCTCTGAATAATGCCATGGAGACCTTTATATTTAATAAATCGCTAGGCAGACACTCAGCTATTCTAACCCGACAGCTCTGGCCTGGCTACGCCCCAGCACATGGCCCGTCACCTGCCATCTTAGTCTCACCCTGGCTGCTCCTCCTTCATCCATGTTTTGATAGTGACTTTCTGCTCCCTCTGCCCCCGACCTGAGACCGCCCCCCCCCCCCCGTGCCCCCTCTCCCTAAGTTCCAGAAGTCCCGCCTTATCCTCTCCTGCCCAGCTATTGGCTGCTCAGCTCTTTATTTAGCCAATCAGAAGGTGGTGGAGAACATGTGTACAGCACACCAGGACAGGAGCAGCCAGGCCTCTGCATACAGAAATCAGCATTTGAATACACAGTGCACAAAAATGGTCCTCTAAAAGATGCCCGCTTGCCTCTGCCTCCCCAGTACTGAGATCAAAGGTGTGAACCACCACTGCCCAGCTCTGTAATGTATTCTGAGATCAAAAAATATTATACACCAGCTGTCTTCTTTCTCAAGATTGCTCTAATGGGGTCAGTTGTGTTTCCAACCACCTCTCTCTCTCTCTCTCTCTCTCTCTCTCTCTCTCACACACACACACACACACACACACACACACACACACACACAGTTGAATTTTTTAATTTGTAGAATTAAAAAAAAAAAAATGCCGTTGAGATTTTATGAGGGTTATATCCTTTTTACTTTTAAGAAAAAACTCACCTTAGCCATCTCAGTTTCGAGCTAGCCAATCTATTTGAGCTATTTCTTTGTCTTTAAATATACTGAGATGAGGGCTGGAGAGGTGGCTCAGAGGTTAGGAGCACTGTTTGCTCTTCCAGAGGTCCTGAGTTCAATTCCCAGCAACCACATGGTGGCTCATGATGAGTCTATGTTGAGATCTGGTGCCCTCTCCTGCCATAGAGGCATACATGCAGGCAGAACACTGTAATAATAAATAAACCCAAAATAAAAAAATAAAAACCTAAGATAGACAAAACAGCTAGTGCTGAAAGGGGCAGTATCTGAGCTTATAGCTGCTTCGTGGCATGTCAGGCCAGGAGGTCTCCATTGGGCTTCCTGATTCTATGTGGCAGAAAGGAAATACTTGCTGGAAGGTGGTGGTGCACAGCTTTAATCCCAGCCCTCAGGAGGCAGGTAGAACTCTGAGTTCGAGGCCAGCCTGGTGTACAAAGCAAGTTCCAGGACTGTTACACAGAGAAACCCTGTCTCAGAAAAAAATAAAAATTTTAAAAAGAGGAAATTTTTTAAAATACTGAAGGGCATTCTTCCTTTAAAACAAGCAGATTCTACATCAAGTATATGCAGACAGACAGACAGACAGTGAGTATTGGGCTGGAAAGCCAGCTCAGCTGTTCTACCCACCCCATGTTAGGTGCCTCACAACTGCCAGTGACTTCATCTCCAGGGGCTCTGACATCCTCTTTTGGCCTCCACAGGCACCCTTACATACATGGCATACACTTATATAGACATATACAAGGAAATAAAAGATAATAGTACATTTTAAAAAGTTTTAAAGAGTATCAGCAAAAACAATAAATAACAAATTTAGATCCTCAAAGACTATACATAGCCTTATGGGATAATATACTCACTACCATGTAAGATGCTTACTGAATAAAAGAAAAAAAAAACAAAAAAAGCAAAAAGAAACTAAAGACTATTAATTAGATATACTGTAGAGTTAATAGAATTTTAATGTGAAGGTGTAATTATTTTAAAAACAAAGGAGCTATGTAAGTGCAACTGAAAGTGACAAGAAGTGTAGAACTAAAGAAATTACCCTGCAGACACAATGACCATGGAGCGCAAAACCTTTCCTTTGAATCTACTTAGAAACTCAAGCCAGGTGGTGGCGGCAACACACCTTTGATCCCGGCACTCAGGAGGCAGAGGCAGAGGCAGAGGCAGGCCGACCTCTGAGCTCGAGGCCAGTCTGTCTGGTCTACAGAGTGAGTTCCCAGACAGACAGGGCTACACAGAGAAACCCTGTGGGGGAGAGGAGGAGGAGGAACATGTTCTGGTCTAGAGTGAAGGAAGAACACAAACCCACAGAAAGTACAGCGTACCAGTCAGGGTAAGGAGCGCTGGCCTATGCAGCTAACCGAGAGCTGCTGTTACAAACACTAGACAGGGCCGGGTGTAAGAGCTGCCTTGGAAGCAAGAGACACCATTGCCCTAGCAGTAAACCTCCCAACAGCAACAGCAGAGGGAGGGAGGCTCAGATGGTGTCTCCGGAAACGTCAAGTTGTTTCCGTTGAGCCAAAAATTAAGAAAGATTATGGAAAGATAGGGCACCGCGGGGGAACACACAGAAGGCTCCCACAGAAGAAAGGAAAGCAATGGCAGAGTGAGCAAAGAGAGTGAGGGAAGAAGACAGTGAGAAAATACATGGTGCCTGTGCCGAACCTGGGCCTCGGCAGCACAGCGCATGTGCAGAGCCTGGGTCTCGGCCCAGGGCTAACGCCTGCATACTGAAGGGTAGCCAGGCAGAGACGCAAACAGAAGTCCAGTGTCCTTCATCAGGGAAGAGATTACAAGGAGTGGCAACTAATACAGAAACACTAGAAAGTGCAAGTAAATAAAGAGAAAATTTCAATTCTTTAAAACAAGAAAAAAAAAAGATGAGAGAATCGAATCAAACAAAGCAGAGTAACATGGTGCAGCCAGTGAGGTCATTCGGGTACGTCCGCCTGAACGCAGCTTATGAAACTGGATTACTATGAAAAACTGAGGGCTATGTGAAACATTCAGACATACGGGGCGGGCGGGGGAAATTAGGGTTGTGTTGTTTTTAAGACAAGGTCTCTCTGTGTAGCCCTGGCTGACTTGGAATTCTGTATGTAGATCAGGCTGGCCTTGCACTCACAGAGATCCTCCTGCCCCCTGATTGTTGGGATTGCATGGTCAGTCCTTGCTGCAGGCAGGAGTGTGCGGAGCCGCTGCTGGTGAGAGAGCCCTTAGGGACCGCTGCAGCTCAGGTGGTCGGCATTCGCAGATATCCCCCCTGCCGTGTACCTGAGGATCTCTCACTATTACAAACTTAATTATTTACTCTCCCTTCCGCAGACCCATCCCCCTGTCTTCTGTTGTGGTGCTAAACAGCCAACTTCAAAAAATCGAAGGAAGGAAACTTTATGTTTCCTGTACTATTCAAAGTGCTGATGAGAAGATTTTATACACAGAGGCAACAGGTGAGATGCTGCCACTGTCTTTATTGGAGGTTGGGCTGGGTTAGGGTTATATTTGTTTTCATTTTATAACTCATAGAAATTTTGAATTTCATGTCACACACAAAACATGTCAGGTGCTTAGTTGAGTGTTTATTTGAGACAAGGTTTCCCGTAGCCTGGGATGGCCTTGAATTGCTATGAATCAAAGGATAACGCTGAACTCCTGGGCCTCTGGCCTCTATTTCCATAATACCTGAGTCATCCGCCACACCTGGCCTAGGCTGGTTGGGTTGGGTTTGGGTTTGGGGATGGGGTGTGTTTCTGTGCTGGATCAAACCCCAAGGCTTTGTACATGCGAGGCACTAGGTGAGACTCCGCCCCTGAGCTACATCCCAGCCCTATGGCTAAGGGCAGTCTTTCAGATTGCCAGTGAAAGGCCTATTTGCCAATATTCATCAAAATTGGAAATGAGATAATCTTTGATCCAATTCCAGGACTGTATCTCATAGGAAACATGGGCGCTTGCTATGGTTACAGAGTTGGTGTCTCCCAACCTCACTTTCCATTGGAAAAAAAAAATGAGGAAAGTATAGACTCACCTCAGTGGAACCCTGGCTAAAGAGCTCTACAGGTCTTCTCTAATGGGTGTCATAGAAGCATCATCCACTGCTTAGCGCCACAGGCAAAAAGAGAACAGATTTCTTCCCTCCCCTTCCCTTCCCTTCCCTTCCCTTTCTTTTTTTTTTTTTTTTTTTTTTTTTTTTTAATTTGAAGTGCCATTGTGTAGATTTAGGTGTGGTAAGCCCTGGGACATGGAGATACACACACACACGCATGCACTCAATGCACGCACACGCACAGGCACATACACACATTTGCGCCCTCACTCGGGCACGCACACACGCACGAACACATGCACATACACACAGGCACGTGTGCGCGCGCGCGCGCGCACACACACACACACACACACACACACACACACACACACACACACCAGGGAAGAGCAGCAAGTGTTCCAGCAGTGAGAGTCTGGGCAGGATGAGAAGGGTACATTCACAAGGGAGCAGCCCACCACAGGATGCCAAAGCCCAAGGCCGGTGTCCCTGGGGCTCGGCAGCAGTGATGGGAGCCAGGCTCATCCAGACACAGTCACAGGCACGGAAAAAGGAGTGATTAAACCTGTGGTTGCACAGGACCTAGAGACGCTGGACATGGGTGTTTTCCCAATCTGTTGTCCTTTCAAATAGTATCACAATAACTTTTGGATTATTGTTTTATACACACTTTGCTAAGTTATTCTCTAGTCGTTTAGAGAGATAGATGCCTTTGTACCAATCTCACAGTTGTTGAAAAATGGAATTCACTATTGGGTATAAACGCAAAAGCTTAATTACAAAGAGAAAAGGAGTAACGAGGCCAGTCCCTGACTTAGATGTAGGCCCTCCTGCTGGCGTCTCTGCGGGCCGCTTGCCAGCGCTCGCGCCTGGAGATGTCCCCTGCTTGTACTTTAAGCAATGCATCCAACAGGGGCTTCGCAAGCCAGGCTCCTGCAAGCCTCCGCTTGACAAGCAGGTAGCTTACACGGCACTAATTACAGTTTCCTTTTTTTAGTGCACCTCAGACACACATGTTTATATTAGTCGTTATTTTTTGAGTTATAACATGGTCCTTGCTGTGTGTGTACACATATGCTATATACATGCATACATACATATCAGTTCATCTTTTACTTATTCATCTACTAACATAATAATAAATAATACCCCAGGGCCTGCCATCAAACAGGAGCCAGACTCTTAATCACACTCTGTCTACATAACTGCTAACCCATATTTTCCTCCTGCTTAGTGATAACTCTGGCCTTGAATTTGGTAGTTTGCATTCTTTTGTAGCTTCTAGCTTTTGTTTTTAAGTTTCCCTTAAGAGTGATGGAGTATGCCAGACGAGGGGGTGCCGTGCCAGCACTTGGGCGACAGAGGCAGGCGGCTCTGTGAGTTTGAGGCCAGCCTCATCTACTTGGTGGATCTACTTGGACAGACAGCCAGCACTGTGAAGAGAGCCCCTGTCTAAGAAGAAGAGGAGGAGGGGCTGGAGGGATGGCTCAGAGGTTAAGAGCACTGTGTGTGCTTCCAGAGGTCCCGAGTTCAATTCCCAGCACCCGCATGGTGGATCACAGCCATCTATATACTGGGATCTGATGCCTTCTTTTGGCACACAAGTGTACATACAGATAGAGCAATCATATACATAAAATAAATAAATCTTTAAAAAGAAAGAGAGGAGGAGGAGGAATGGTTGAATAAAATGGTTCCTACCCATACCCCTGCATTTGGAAGGCTGCAGCAGGAAGACGGTGGCTGTCAGGCCGGCATGAGCTATATAGTAAGACTCTCCCTCAGAAAAGAAAAGAAGCATAGCACACATCTAAGGAGTGTATTCATTGCTTGTTCATTTTTTTAACTTTGTAAAGAGGCTGTGCTGTGTGGCCTTTTCTGGTTTGGCTTTCGCTTAACTGTATGTTGCTGAGATTCATCAAGTACTGTGCTGCTGAGTCACCCTGCCTGAGCCACCGCGCCACAGTGGCTTTGTCTGCCGAGGGCTCTGAGGGCTCTGATCCTGCCGCTGTGCGTGTCCTTGTTCATGTCCTCTGCGTGGCAAGAACTTGCCATCACCTGGGAAGCAGAGTTTCGGGGTGTAGGCCATGTAAGTGCTCAGCTCTGTACAGAGCTCACCTTGTTTCCAAGGCTGCCCCCAAAGGCACGACATTCTCCTGTCTCTGGCTTCCACAGCAATTGGCAGTCAGATTCTTTGATTTTTCACAAGTAAAAGGCTATAAAATGGATTTGTTTGTTTGTTTTTTCTTTTTGAGACAGGATCTCACTATGTAGACCAGGCTGGCCTCAAGCCACAGAGATCCACCTGCCTCTGCCTCCCAAATGCTGGGATTAAAGGTCTATGTCACCACACCTGGCTAAAATGGAATCTTAATGTCATGTAGGTTTGCATTTCCTAGGTAACATGTAGAGTGGAATATATCTTCATATGTTCAAAGATTGTATTTGTTTCCCATTCTGTGACATTGCTGTTGGTTCATCTTTTCTTTATTTTTTTTTCTTTTTTTCTTTTCTCATTTCACGAGTTTACAGGAATTCTTTATAGATATTTTAGGTTAAGCCTATGTTGGATAGATAGAAACTACATATATCTTTCAGTGTGCAAGATGGTTTTACTTACCTTATGGCATCAATTTATGAACAGAAGTTTTAATATAATACAGTCACATTAGATCATATGAGTAATGCTTTTCATACCCTGTTTAAGAGAGTCACTTTCCCCCAAGTGTGAGCTTTTCACAAGAATGGTGGATAAGGGAACGTTAGTGATCTGAGCCCTAGTCAGCGTACAGCTCACCCAGGTGTGAGCGTGTGCGCCAAGACTTTCTAGTCTAGAGAGCTTCTGTTGCTGTGAAAAAACACCAGACTAAATTCAGTTTAGAGAAAAGGTTTCTTTCCGCTTACACCTCAGGTAGCAGTCCACCGTGAGGAGAAGGCAGAACTGAGGCAGAAAGCATGCATGGCGGTGCACTGCTCTGTAAGCCTAGCCTTCTTAGGCAGCCCAGACTCCCTGCTCCCACAGACATGTTCACAGAACAATCTGATATGGGCAAGCCCCTCCTCAGGCGCCGAGGCTGACAGGTTAACAGGTAAAGCTTATCATGACGCTGACTAACCTGTCCGCAGCAGCTGGCTCTGTTGTAAACTTCTCATTTCTGAGGCTGCCTCTTAATAGACGTATTGATGAATCCCGAACTGGTAGAGAGCCTGGTAGAGGTGAGGGCAGGTCAGCTGAGACAGGCTCTCACTGTGTAGCCCTGGCTGGCCTGGAACTTACTATAGAAACCAGGCTGGCCTTGAAGTCACAGAGATCCCCCTGCCTCTGCCTCCCCTGTGCTGGTATTAAACGTGTATGCCATCACCCGCAGCCAAAAGCTGAGCCTTAAGTTTTCTGAGAAATGAGAGTGGAAAGGTGGTGATGCAGGGAATCCCTTCCCGCCCTCCTGCTTGCCCTCATCACATGGACACCGCTGACTCAGTCGCCTGTTGTTTCCTTGCTGCAGCCTTGTTTATAAAGCTGGATCCTGACAAGCGTTTGACATAAAAGAACTTGTGGTGGATCCACCTGCTCCGCATGAGGCTCCCCACCCTCCAGAAGCAGCACTGGGCTCCACGCCTGTCTCACAGCACTGACGACCCCGTGGAAAGCCTGCTCTCCTAGACCCTTCAGAACAGCCTCCGAAACACGGCTGCAGGGACCCACCTCTCCACCCTCCAGACTTTGTCATAAGAAGCACTCCCCGGAGGGTCTCGGCACTCATCTGTGTGTGGACAGGGCAAAGACTGTTGAAACTTTTACTGCAAACATGGAGATGCAAGAAATCCAAAGGCATGATAAGTGTGCGGAGTGTGTGCAGTGCGGGCACTGTGTTACAAAGCTGGGTTTGCTGTACCTGAGCAAGCATCTCTCTGGCCGCAGCTCATTCCTATGAGAACACATCTGTTGTCTGGGCTCCTAGAGATTAAACCGTTTGTTTTTCCAGCCTGGGCTATTGTGTCTTACAACACTGTGTTTCCCATCACTGGAGGAAGGCTGTTAGCTTTCTGCGGCTGTAATGAATAACTACAAACTAGGTGGGTTAAACCAACAAAAACTTCACGCTCACAGGCCGAGAGGCCAGAAGCCTAAAAGTATTAACAAAACCTTGCTTCTTAGCCAGATATAGTAGCACACATCTTTAATCCCAGCACTCAGCAAGGCAGAGGCAGGTGGATCTCTCTGAGTTCGAGGCCAGCCTGGTCTACAAAGCAAGTCCAGGACAACCAAGGCTACACAGAGAAACCCTGTCTCAAAAAACAAACAAAACCCTTGCTGCTTCCTTGGCGTCTAGGTGGAACTTTCCCGTCTCTCCTGGCTTGTACCAGGAAGCCTCTCGCTTTCCTTGGTTTTTAGACACAGCATGATTTCCTGTTGTATCTCTATGTCATCTTCTCTTTGTTGTCCAGGATCCAAATTTTCCTTTGTAAATGTTTATTTATTTGTCCCTCTGTGTGTGTTCAGGTGCTAAAATAAACTGGGAGGTTAATGTTCTAGAAAGCATATTTGCTTCTTCGTCTTACCTTTATTTGTGTATGTATAGGAGGGAGCATGTAAGTGCTGTGACGGTGTATGTCAGAGGACAGCTTGAGGAAGTTGGTTCTCTCCTTCCATTTGTGGGTCCCAAAGATTGAACTCAGGTCATCAGAGTTAGGGGCAAGCACCTTCACCTGCTGACCCATCTCTCTGGTCACCTTTTGTTTGCTTGTTTGCTTTTGAGATGGTACCTGGAGCTTTCTAAGTAGACCAGGCTGGCCCAGAACTCACAGAGATCCACTTGCCTCTGCTTCCAAGTGCTGAGGCGAAGGGTGTTTGTGCAGTGAGTTTAGCCACCATGTTTTGCTGCTGCTTTGCTTGTTTTAAAGACTGGTTTTTGGCTGAGCATCTTTAGTCCGATCAGTCAGGAGTCAGACAAGTAGATGTCTGCAAGCGCAATATCAGTCTTCATAGGGAGGCCCTGTCTTTAAAAGATTTATTTATAGCCTTGTGTGATGGCACACGCCTTTAATCCCAGCACTGGGGAGGCAGAGGCAGGTGGATCGCTGTGAGTTCAAGGCCAGCCTGGTCTACAAAGTGAGTCCAGGACAGCCAAGCTACACAGAGAAACCCTGTCTCAAAAAACAAAAATCAAAAAAGTTTTATTTATTTGTGTGTGTGTGTGTGTGTGTGTGTGTGTGTGTGTGTGTGTGTGTGTGTCGTGTTCATAGGAATCAAGCTCAGGTCTCTGGAAGAGTCATGCTTGTTCTTCGGTTGCCACACCCATCTCTCCAGCCTCCCATATTTTGCTTCTTTTTAATACAATATTTGTATTAATTCTTTGATAATTTTATACATTTTTGCAATATATATTGCTTATTTTCTCTCCCATTGCTCCCTCTAACTCCTCTCATATCCACCCTTACTGCCTCCCAACTTTGTGTACTCTCTTTTAAAAAAAAAAATCCACGAAGCCTAATTTTTGTTACCCATATACTTGTGGGTGTGTGGCCATCCACTGGAGTATGATCAATCCAGAAGCCACACTCTTTGAGAAAAAAAGCCGGGCGTGGTGGCGCACACCTTTAATCCCAGCACTCAGGGGCAGAGGCGGGCGGATTGCTGTGAGTTCGAGGGCAGCCTGGTCTACAAAGCAAGTCCAGGACAGCCAGGGCTAACACAGAGAGACCCTGACTTAAAAAACCAAAAAATAAAATAAAATAAATAAGTGACTCTTGGTCCCCCAGGAGCCATCCGCTTGCCAGTTAGGCCTGGGGATTTGTGAGCCATTCTGGGATGCTGACTGGTTTGTTCTTGTACAGGTCGCATGAAGGGAACAACAGCTACTGTGAGTTCATGGGCTCAGTGGTCCTGTCGTGTCCAGAAGACACTGCTTTGCTCCAGCCCTCCCTGACCTCTGGCTTTACTAGTCTTCCACAATTGTTCCTGAGCCTTGTGGGGTGTGGATGTGGCATAGAAGACCCATGTGTGGCTGAGCACTCCACATTTATGCTCTGTACTTTAGCCACATGTGAGTAGTTGTGTGTGTGTGTGTGTGTGTGTGTGTGTGTGTGTGTGTATGTGCGTGTGTATGTGTTAACCACTACCCACTGTACAAAGAAACTTTTTATGTAGTCTGAGACTGCACTGATCTGTGGGTGTAGAGATACTTTTAGCAAAGGGGTTCTTGGCCAGAGTTACAGCACCAGGCATACGTTTTTTCCTGTGGGTCAGGCCTTAACTCCAGATCAGAAAGCAGTTGGATACCCAATAACATCCATGCCACCAATGCACCCACAGGCATGTCTCTCCACATTAGTTCTTACTGTAGCTCACAGGGCCATGTTTTGCTTGTTAATATAGGCAACAGATACTTTCAGGTCTTCTGTTTCCTTTCTTTCTCTCCACTTACTGAAAGTTTAGACTAGACCATGAGAAACTGTCATTTTTGAGAGTCAGAAGGGTCAAGATCTTCCAGTATCTTGCCCTAATAACTTAGGGATCGCTATTGAATACCAACCTGAAGCTTTCCCTAACCCTGAAAATGTGAAGAAGCATAGCTCCTCCTGTAAATCAGGAACATGCCTTGGCACCACCACTCACACATGCAGTCGGCAAAAGTGTCTTTATTTCGAGAAGCAAGAATCCTGCAGCAAGGGTCAGCCCCTTTACAAAATGGCGACCCTGGGTGTTGGCTTGCCACTTTACAAAATGGCGACCCTGGGTGTTGGCTTGCCACTTTACAAAATGGCGACCCTGGGTGTTGGCTTGCAGGCCTTTTTATGGGGAAAGAAGGGAATTCCAGCAAGAGTTAGGTAATCTAGAACCTGTGGCCACTATGTTCCTGGAACTGATGACTTCTCTTGGTCAGGTCTAGGTCAGGCCTGATCCTATAATGGAGACCAGGCACAAAATGGAGTTAGTGTCTTCTTTCATTATAATCTACACACCTCGGGGCACCATTGAAGAAGTGGATGGTGTTGGCCCCTTTATTTTATACGAAACAAGCACTTACAAACCTTGGGCAGAGGGGTTTTGAGGATGAACATGTGTCATTGGCTGGGACTACGATACTGGCAGTGCTGTATTTGCACGGGGAAAGATAACAGGAGACAAGCTCATGTGACTGGACCACCTGCAACCTTGAGTGGTCAACACCTGCAACCTTGAGTGGTCAACACCTGCAACCTTGAGTGGTCAACACCTGTAACCTTGAGTGGTCAACACCTGTAACCTTGGGGCTGTATCACCTGCTCCTGAGGCAGGCACAGGAAATAGTGAGAGAGCTTTGTCCCACACCTTCTGTTCTCAGGATGAGAATTTGAGTCTCAAATGTGAGATATCCAGGGTTTGAACTTGCTCCATCTCAGCAGCTCCATGCCAGTTCCCCTAGAGGCACTGCCCACGGGCCCCACAACGACCCAGCTGCAGGGAAGTCAGGGGTGAGAGTGAAGATGTAGGCAGGTGAGAGAGCCAAGCTAGGCTGGAGCAGGGAGCAGAGGGTTCAAGTCCAGATGGCCAAACAGGTAGATGAGCAGTGGCAGTCAAGTAGGCCATGTCAGTGGTGGGGGACTGAGCCAAGATGTCCCAGGGACAGTCGGGAGGCCTCTACCGAGCCTTAATGTGCCTATCCTTAATGGACACACCACGTATTAGGTGACCGGTTTCTGTGGTGCCTTGTCATTGCAGAGGACAGGTGTTCACCACTTTGTGGCATCTGCACCCTAGGGTGGCCTATCTAATACACAGCCTGGCTACTCTGATAGAATCCTAATGTGTCCACGTGTCGTACGGTCTCAATTCTCCCTGACTACCTTATAGCTTAGCACCCTTTCTCACAACCAGAAATGGGCTGCATAGAAGGTGATGTTCATATGTCTGCCCAGGAGTGCATAATCCTGCGCCCTCAAAACGGGTGTCAAAAGCCATTTGTAACATGGAGTTTGTCAGGGCAGAGCACAGTAAAAACAAGTTATGTACAATGTGGGGTAACCTGGAGCACAAGAAGCAGGAATAGGCTGCTCTCTGCAGAGGGCTGGCACAAGCAACTCCATCAGTGCAGGCTTGAGACAGAGTCCCCTTGTGAAGCCCAGCCTGGCCTGAAAGTCACGGTCCTCCTCCTGCCTCAGCCCTCCAAGCGCTCTACAGAAGCATTGCCACGCCCAGCATGACGTCATTTGGATTCGAACAACTCCCCACCCTGTGTCTCCGAACACATCGCTGATTCACCGTCCACCGGTCTGATCACAACCATTTGCCTGGGTTGAGATCTGTCACGCTTGGTCTGATCATATCCCATAATATGTGGCTAAGTGATACATGTCAGGGACCTACTCCCAGTAAAACCATTTGTAACCAGTTTTAAGTAATGAAGAGGTATAGAGGAAGTGGATTTTTTTTTTAAGACACATATTCTTAATAAACCCAAAGAGTTGTGGGTTTGTGTTCACACCCCTTTCTGTCTCTCAGATTATTGAAACTGCACCCCGAGAAACTGGAGCCCTCCCAGTGATCTCATGCTGAGAAGACTATTGCTGGGGAGAACTATGGTGCTGTCTCTGACGTGAGGAGTGACACAAACAGCTGAAGCAATGCTGGGGGAGGGGAGGGGAAAGGAGGAAATTTGACATGGCAGATGGTCTGTATGGAGCCTGTAGGGGGGGCCACTGGCAGAGACATGGACAGTACAGAGAGCAATGAGACTAAGGTCAAGCCACCTGGGCAGGGGCCATCTGTGGGGGACACCCTGGGGTGGCAGTCTTCTTGCAGGTGGCATGTCTTCTTCCATGCCTGCTTGATAGGTGGACACCAAGTGTGTAGAGGTGCTTTGAGAACCGCTGGAGGCCTAGAGCAGACATTACAAGGCGTCGGCATAGCAGATGGGTGAAGGGGTCAGTGAGCAGCTGCAGAGCAAGCTGGCCACTGCTATGCGTATGAAGACATCTGAGGTATGGGGTGCGGGGGGCACGGGGGCAGGAGGGGCAGCCTGGAGGGTGTAAAGAAGGAATTGTAGCAAAAAGGATATGAGGCTGGTGTCTTCAATATATTGGCCTCCAACTCAAGGAGTAAATGGGATAAAAGAGGAGAAATGGAGGCATTAGGCTGCTATTGTTTTGGCAAAGCCAAATGTGGAAGAAGACCCATATTAGACCAGTAATCCAGAGTCCCTCCTGAGACTCCCGAAACCTGGAACCCATGAGAGGAGTTGGGTGTTGATAAGGAAGTGAGTGGCCTAGAAGCAACAAAAGATACCCAAGAATTCTGACTTTTGATACTAAGAAAGGGAAAACCCATGAGCCTTCATGCAGTTGGGGATCTTCACAGTGGTCCTGTGCAAGAGAGCATGGTAACTAAGGAATATTCAACACTGGAATTGCTGGAATTAGGAAAAAGGTTTGGGTTTGTTTGTTTTGTTTTTGTTTTTGTTTTTGTTTTTAATTTACTATTATGCATACCATGCTCTGCCTACACGTACACCTGCAGGCCAGAAGAGGGCACCAGATCTCACTACAGATGGTTGTGAGCCACCATGTGGTTGCTGGGAATTGAACTCAGGACCTTTGGGAAAGCAGATAGTGTGCTCTTAACCTCTGAGCCATCTCTCCAGCCCCAGGAAAAGGTTTTAAATAAGCAAAGAGAGAATCTCGCATATGCTCCTCGTGAGGCTGCAGATATGGGGTCACTGGGATCAGAAGCAGAGAAGGAGAGAGGTGTGACCACACAGCAGTCCTGGAGGCACAAGCTGCACAGCCTGAGGCAGTGCCAGAGGACATCAGTGCCAGCCCAGGGCCTCTCTGACCGGGAGAGCCAGCAGGTGCAGTGGAGGAGAGTGACACACCTTGGCCCCTGGCAGGGCTAAGCTTCAGGAAACAGCACCACCAGGGGTGGGGAAATGCAGGAAGTCTCCAAGGAGAAGCTCCCTGGTATGGAAGGAGAAATGGCCCAGAGACGATGACTGAGCACTGTGGGGAGCTAACTAGGTTAACACCTCCTGTCCACCCACCATGGACCTGTGTGGGGACAGCTGGCAGGAACGGACATAAGCTTTGCTTGTTGGGTTAGACCTCGCTTCTGTTTGACTTTGTGTCTCCTGTGTTGTGAAGTTGTGTGATTGCCAGACCCTTGCGTGGAACAGATGACAATGAGCTTTCAAGTGTCTTACCAGGATTGTCTCTGTAGTCCCCGTATTCGCTCTGAGACGGTGGCTCCTTCCGGGCTTCGTCCTGCTCACCCGTCCGCGCCTTCTCCCCTCCTCCGTACAAAACGTTTCTTTCCATCTGGATAGCATAAGCACAGCCTTTGAGTGTCCTCGCAGATTTGGAAACTCGGTTAAAAGACACTGCAGTGCGCCTGCCAACGCAAGCCTGAGGAGTTAGTTTACAAAGGGTGCAACGGCCAGATGGCTGTGGAATTCGTGGAGGCTTTCTGGTTCGGTGAGGTGACTGGGGAAGTCTGCAATAGCCCTGTGCCTGTAACGCTGAAGGGTCAGAGATAGAGACAGATGCTCCAAGGAGCCATGAGGTGGCTGACTAGGAATCTCAGCCCTGGGGGTGGGCTGCCTCCTGTCTTAGCTACTATTCTACTGCTGTGATGAAACACCGTGACCAAAGCAACTTAAGAGAAGAAAGCACTTAGTTGGAGACTTGATTACAGTCTCAGAGGATTAATCTATGACCACCATGGTGTGGAGAATGACAGCCGAGCATGGTGCGACAGCAGTAGCTGAGAGCTTACATCCAGATCCATGGGCTGCAGACCTACGTACTGCAAGACTGGGCCTGGAACCTCCGAAGCCCACTCCCAGGGACGCGACACCTCCAACAAGGCCACACCTCCTCCAACAAGGCCGCACCTCCTCCAACAAGGCCACACCTCCTCCAACAAGGCCACACCTCCTAACCCTTCCGCGCACAAACTGTAGAACCAAACATTCAAACATATGAGCCTATGGGGGTCGTTCTTACTAAAAATGCCACGTCTCCCTAAGAGTTTTAGCTCCAGAGGCTTTAGGGGCCCCTAAATAATGGAACTGCCATGTTGTGTGCATTCCAGATCTGATGGTAACACCCTATTGCTGAAGAGGCTGCCTGCATTAGCTGCCAGACTTGGAGAAATAACGCTAAGAATGGGCCCGAAGTGTCCCTTCCCTCTGAGCTAGCTCCTGTGGTGCCAGAAGTCGCTACTAAGGATGCTGGGGAGAATTAAGCCCAAAAGCACTTCCTGCCTATGGATCCTGCATGTTTCATGGTGGACGTTCCAGGCAAGATATACCACCTAATGCAACAGTGGTCCGAGCAATTGAGGACAGAACCAGCCTTCTGATTGGACTTAAGGCCACAGGGAGAAATTCACATCTTGTACTGAGAACTTAGACTAAATAAATAAATAATAAAAAATCTGTGACCAAGGAAATCACGGGCTCCAGGGGAGAATCAACAGCTATTGATTGGCTAAAAGATGGAGCAGCCAGAGTGCTTCCCCACCGGTGGGTTTACAGTCACAGGACTGCAGCCCGTGTCCCTTTAGATAGCTCTGTATTTCCTGGGTTTTGTCCTACTCCTCCAGCATTTTTGTAATAGGAGAAATGCCCGCAAGACTCACCAACCTGAGGAGTTCCCCTATCCGCTGGGGGAGCCAAGCCAACTGTTGCAGCTTCGATACTAAAAGTAACTTCAAGAGTAGCTGGTATAAAGCCGGGCGTGGTGGCGCACGCCTTTAATCCCAGCACTCGGGAGGCAGAGGCAGGTGGATTGCTGTGAGTTCGAGACCAGCCTGGTCTACAAAGTGAGTCCAGGACAGCCAAGGCTACACAGAAAAACCCTGTCTCGAAAACCAAAAAAAAAAAAAAAAAAGAGTAGCTGGTATAATTAAGCAGCGTTTGGTAGTTTAAGACTGTTTTATTGCAGGCATAACCTCAAGGTTCAAGGAAGGAGACAGACCTGAGAGCACGGTGTGGTTCTCCAGGAAAGACTAAAAATTAACAGTGTTAGCTGATTTGGTGGCTCCCAAGTTATGTTTGGGAAGATTCCTGAGGAAGCCTTTCCCCCACTTTTTCCGCCTCTCATTAAGTGGATAATCGAAGGGGCCCTAGGGATCCCTGGGGTGAAATTACAATCTGGTAAAATGAAACCCGAAGCCACTACGGTTCCACAAGGAGTTTAGGATGGGTCCTTCGCCTGTAAACGGGGTTTCTCGTGAGACGCCTACAGAGTTGCTGGTTTACAGTCTGAAAGGGAGAAGGCGTGACGGCTGTTAATGTTGTTAGAAATTCAAAAGGAAGTGCAAAGGCCATCTGATTAGCGTTCCAGGCAGCTGTAAATCCTGGCAGCCTCCAGGAGAAAGCGAGCAAGCCGTGCCTTTGAGGTAGGGCCCGAGAAAAAGCCAGCATGTTCTGTGCAAGAGGCTGGCCAGCCACTGCTGGCTGCTGCGTGGCTGAAGGAAAGGGCGGTTCTCAAAGGAAGAGCGAGAAAGCCGGAGTTTGGGGAAGTATGCTCCGGCTTTCGTCCAGAATCCGGAAGAAAAAGAGAAAGAAGGAAAAGGTGTGCTTTTTGGAGTTAGAACTCAGGAAAGTGGACAGGCTTCGCAGTGCGGCATGGGGGACGCTCTGTGAGTTCACGCAGGGGCTTCTGGGAAGAGTAAGTACGTGGTCATTTTAAGGGATAAATATGCCTCCCATCTCCTTAGCATCAGATTTCCCAAGGGATGGTTTCCTGACAGGATGATTGACAGGCCCAGATGAATTAACTTTTTATTTATTTATTTATTTATTTATTTATTTATTTAGTGTGTGTGTGTGTGTGTGTGTGAGAGAGAGAGAGAGAGAGAGAGAGAGAGAGAGAGAGAGAGAGAGAGAGAGGGCACAAAGAGGGCCTGTAATTGGTTCTAGGGAAATCTAGTCGAGTTAATTCTCTCTCTCCCTCCACCTTTATGTGGGGATCAACTCAGGTTGTCAAGTTTGTGGGGGCAAGTGCTCTACACACTGAGCCACCTCACTAGTCCCAAATTAACACCCTTTTTTTGTTTTTGTTTTTGTTTTTTTTTGTTTTTTTTTTTTTTTTTTTGAGACTTTTCAAATAAGTGTATTTGAAGCAAAATAAACTACTGGCAAGAAACTTTATGAAAGTTTCATCTCAAAAGGGAGAATTAACTGCTATGAATTCTTTGTATTGGGGCTGCAAAACATAGGCATATATTATTTAAATCAGTTTTATTTAAGAATTTCCAACAGTGACAATTCTTATTTAAAAAAAAAAAAAATCCAAGCACAGGACACAGAATGGCAGCAAATAGCAGTCTTTATTTGTTTGTTTGTTTTGTTCTGGTTTTCAAGACAGGGTTTCTCTGTGTAGCCCTGGCTGTCCTGGACTCAGTTTGTAGACCAGGCTGGCCTCGAACTCACAGCGATCTGCCTGCCTCTGCGCACACCCCCCCCCCCCCCCGAGTGTGTTGCCTCCAGTCATTGATATAAATGTACATGTGTAGAGAGTGCTTGTGGAAGTCAAAAGACAGATTAACTCTTAAGGGAGGAGAAAATAGCATGAAATGTTCTCTTCTCCGGAACAGATCAGAATGCTGAGTCCTCATCCAGGGCCTGAGGTAGACCTCAATCTTTTGACCTAAAGGAAGCAGTTTGTCCTCACTGGGCCTCAACCAAGCCCTTATTTCTCTGTAAGATTCCTGTCTTAGGGTTTATATTGCTGTGAAGAGACATAATAACCACAACTCTTTTTTTTTTTTATAATGTATTCAGATTACATCCTGACTGTTAACCCCTTGCTTGTATCTTCCTGTTCCTACACTCCCTCCCTCTTCTGCCCTATTCCCCTCCCCTGGCAATGTACACAATAAACCTAGACCCCACCCCCACCCTCCCACCCACACCCACACCCACACCCGTTCTGATCTAGCCAATGGACAATCATTCACCTTGCTTGTGGGGCAGGCAGGGACTGCGTCTGACGTGAACTCTGGTGTCCCCGATTTGGTCACAGCAACACTTATGAAGGAAAACATTTCACTGGGGCTGGCTCACAGTTTCAGAGGTCTAGTCCGTTATCACCATGGCGGGAGGCACGGCCATGTGCAGGCAGACACAGTGCTGGAGAGGGAGCTGAGAGGTCTGCATCTTGCTCCTTGGGCAGCAGAAGGCATGTGACATTCCGCCCCAACACTGACACATCCTCCCACAGGGCCACAGCGCACAATAGTGCCAACTCCCTGTGGCCCAAGCATTCAGACACAGGGGTCTATGGGGGCCACGCCTATTCAACCCGCCACAAGAGTTGAGACCTTAAAGTCATTTAGGAGACGGGTGAGACTTGCTTGCTCTCAAGAGCTCTGCCCCTAAAACTGCCTGGTCGGCTTCCACCACCTGGACTCCTGTCCTCATTGTTACTTACGCTGAAATTCTTGCTCGTGTGTGTGTGTGTGTGTGTGTGTGTGTGTGTTATTTCCACTGTGTGCATCATGTGTACTGTGTTGGCACG
This sequence comes from Acomys russatus, assembly GCF_903995435.1. Lineage (NCBI taxonomy): Eukaryota > Metazoa > Chordata > Mammalia > Rodentia > Muridae > Acomys > Acomys russatus. The sequence continues at coordinate 65,122,847 of NC_067151.1, forward strand.
GGTGCCACTCTGTGTTGGCAGGAGCCGGTTCTCTCCTTCCACCACGTAAGTCCTGGGGACCAAACTCCAGTTTGTAAGCTTGGCAACACTGTACGCTTACTCACTCAGCCATCTCGCCAGCCCAGTTCTTGCCCCTTTGCTGGCAAAAGGCTTCGTTTGTATTCCCAGTGAGGACCTCTTTTTCCCCTTCTCGTGTCCCCAGATTTCCCCCCCGTCTTTCCATCCTGCCTAAGTAGTGAAAAGATGAAGAGTAGACTTATTCCATTTGGACACGTTGAGGGACAAGAAAGTCTAATGGCTGCCACGTCTGTCTTCCAGGTGCTGATGTGGAGTTTAGGTTTAAATAAAGGGCAGGAAATGTGCACAACTGAGCACCCTGAAGGCTCAGGGCTCCTCAGTGACCCCATCACTGTCCCAGCTCCAGCCTCTCCGCCAAGGGAGTCTCACGAGCTGGCAGAGCTGCGAGAAAAGTCTCTCTCCAGGAGACAAGCTCCCCCTGAGGCGCGCCCTAGGGCTCCAGTCTTTTTTCTGCTGCCAGCATAAAGTGCCCGAGGCAATACCAGCTTCTTGTAACACATCTTCTCAGTGTTCGGAAAACCAACTGGAAGAGCACAAGTGAGTCTTTGGGACATTTTCATTCCTGAGGCTGGCGAGGTCACTCGGCTAAGAACACGGGCACTTTCCCAGAGAGCCTACTTCAATTCCCAGAACCCACATGTCTTTAGCTCTAAACCCAGGGATTGGACACCCTCTAGGCCTCTGTGGGTGCCAGGTAGACCCATGGGGTGTAGACATACATGCAGGCAAAACACCCACACACATAAAATGAAATGAGACCATAATGAGGTAGTGACAGTCTCAAGCACAGTGATGGGACTGAGGTCTTTGTCGAAACTGTTACTGGAGTTTTAGGACAAAAGCCCTTGCTCCAGAACTCCCACCAAGCGAGGCTTAACCTAGTATGCCAGTTAAAGAGATGAGGAGTGGAAAAGGGGGTTCTAACCAGTGTGATCTGGCTGATCATTAACTCAGTTCTGGTTCTGCAAAGAGGTTCAGGGAAGTTGTGGCCCCTGTTGTCCCTTGAGAGCCACCTGGTTCCCATAAGATGGCTGTCCCTGGTGCAGCTGCACCATCTGATGCCCTTCTCTGGGGGCTGACCTTCCCTGAAAGGCTCACTGTTACTCCGGAGTGATTTCAGTCCCTTGTCATAAAGATGTGGGTTTTTTTTTTAATTTTGGGTTTTTTTTACTTATTGAAAAAAAGAGTTTTGATGTATCCTGACCATGCTTTCCCCTTGCCCAGCTCCTCCCGGGTCCTCCCTCCTTCCCACACACCAAACTCCATGCCCTTCCCTTCTCTCTTTTTAAAAAGAGCAACAGCACTTGGGAGGCAGAGGCAGGTGGATCGCTGTGAGTTCGAGGCCAGCCTGGTCTACAAAGTGAGTCTAGGACAATCAAAGCTATCACAGAGAAACCTTGTCTCGAAAAACCAAAAAAATAAAAAATAAATAAAATTTAAAAAGCAAGAAACGCACACAAATATATATGTATATATGTACATGTGTGCATACATACATACATACATGCATGTGTGTATATATTTGTGTGTATATACTCGTGTGTGTGTGTGTGTATATGTGTGTATGTGTGCGTGCACACTTGCTAATACATGTAAGCGGCCTAGGTCCAGCAAGAAACACACACAAATATATATGTATACATGTATTTATGTACATGTGTGTATACATATATACATGTGTGTATATATTTGTGTGTATATGTGCGTGTGTATATGTGTGTGTGTGCACGCGCACACTTGCTAACACGTGTAGAGGGCCTAGGTTCAGTCCATGCTTGTTGCTCTTTGGTCAGTGGTTCAGTCTTATGAGCCTGCATGGACCTAGGTTAGTTGATTCTGTAAAGTTCTGTCTCCACACTCCATAAATGTTGTTAGTTAAATAAATGTCAAATATGGCAAGTGTTAATAATTGTATATGACGGTGATTTGTAATGAGTTAAAAATACTAAAAGTAGCCGGGCGTGGTGGCATATGCCTAGATTCCCAGCACTCAGGGGGCAGAGGCAGGTGGATCTCTGTGAGTTCGAGGCCAGCCTGGTCTGGTCTACAAAGCAAGTCCAGGAACTCCGCGGTCTGGCGCCCATTACCAGCCACCCCACAGAAGCTGCCGCCGTGGGCGCCTTGGAGGCCTCCTTCAAGTGTTGCAGTAGGGCCACTATCATGGTCACCAAGGGGCCAGGTACCGTCCTCGTGCTCCCATCATCGCTGGGAGACAGGCAGCACGCCAGGCCCATCTGCACGGGGCATCTTCCCAGTGCCTTGTAAGGACGCCGCGGGGGATGTCTTGAGCTGAGATGTTGACCTCCGTGAACGGCCGTGAATATTGGCAAGGCCGGAGGCTTCTTCAAGAAGGGAGATGTGGTCACTGTGCTGACCGGCTGGCACCCTGGCTGTGGCTTCACCAACACCACGCGTGTCGTGCCTGTGCCTTGATGGCACTATGGAGCCCCTCCTCTAGCCCCTGTCCCATCCCCTCCCCCCACCTCATCCACTAGGCCAGCAACGCTTGTAGTGCTCACTCTGGGCCACAGTGTGGCGCTGGTGGGCTGGGACACCAGGAAAAACTAATGCCCCTGAAACACGGAAAGAGCCCAGCGGTCTATCATGTAGCTCTGCATGAGCCAGGGGAGGAGGAGGAATGCAGGACTGGAGGCCCTCTGACTTTATCACAAAAGGGCAGCCGCATCTCTGTGTACCTGGCTCCTGTAGAAAGCCGCCCAGAGAACTCCCAGTCCTGGCTTGGGAGACAGCAAGAGTAGGTAGGGGCTTGAGGGCCTGGGGCCCAGGGTTCCAGAGGCCTGACTGGCTTTCCCAACAGCTCTGCCTCCCCCCACTCCTCCTTGCGCACTCCGCGCTGTCACTGCAGACCCTGCACTCTCCACCTTCTGTTCTGCAGCATCTCCAGGCCTGTTGCTCTAGCGCCCACCTGACCGCCAGTAAACAGCAGCTGAGGTGGGGGGGGGGGAGAGACCTTTTCTTGTAGCTGGAGACATGGCTCAACAGTAAAGAGCACGTGTTGCTTTCGCAGAGGACCTGAACTCAGTTCCCTCAGTTCCCACAGCCCACATGGTGGGTCACAACCATCCCCGAGAACCTAAAGTCCTCTTCTGACCTCTGTGGCACAAAGCATGGTTGTGGTGCACATACACACACACAAGCAAAACACTCATAAACTACGTCTTAACACTCACACCCAAACTTAAATCTTATCTCAGTTGCAAGATTATTATATTGCTGCTACGTTACTGAAGAAGCAATTATTCTAATGGGACAATTAGCATCTGGAAATAAAGATGTTTGAGTACATTTTCATCTGGGTGCTAACGTTGTGACGACGGCAGAGCATTGTCCTCCAGTTGCTGCCGTCTTAACGTCACAGCATCATGACTCCCCACACGAGACTCTCTGTAAGATCGGGCCCACGGCTATTCCCTCATGGGGGGGACGGAGCGCACAAGGTGTATGAAGTGGCACACAGTGGGCAGGGCTGCAGAGATGGCCCTGTGGTTAAGAGCACTGGCTCAGGCTGGGCCTGGTGGCACACGCCTGTAATCCCAGCACTCGGGAGGCAGAGGCAGGCGGATCGCTGTGAGTTCGAGGCCAGCCTGGTCTACAAAAGCAAGTCCAGGACAGAGGAACCCTGTCTCAAAAAAAAAAAAAAAAAAAAAAAAAGCACTGGCTCTTCTTCCAGGAGACCTGAGTTCAATTCCCAGCATCCCCATGGCCACTCACAGTTGTCTGTAACTCCAGTTCCAGGGAGTTATCTTCTGGCCTCCGTGGCAACAGGCAAACACATGGTACACAGACATACATCCAGGCAAAGCACCCCTACACATAAAATAAATACAACTTTCTTTTTAAAGACCCAGGGGAGCTCACAAGTGGCACCTACACATCGCATAAGGTGCACAAAGCCCCCTTTCCTCGCCAAGGATGTAGAAGTTGCTGGAAGGAAGATTCTCCTTTAGTGGTGCAGCTTTGT